>NC_081560.1:15973709-16212710 GCF_022355385.1 Mustela nigripes
AAAAAAAAAAAAAAAAAAAAAAAAAAAAAAAAAAAAAAAAATACTGGGGATAAAGGTCCTTGAGTTTATTTTAACCTAGGAGGTCCAAGGTCAGAATGAATTTGTGCCCTGATGATGCTGAACAAGTCTTCAGTGGACAATCAAATCTTCTCTCTCTCCTCTTTTTTGTTTCATTCTTTTGTGTTTTGCTTTTAAATAATACTAGATAGTTCAAAGTGTGATGCTTGTTATTTCTCAATAGAAAGCAACATTATTATTTTGCAATACAAATATTGAATCAGTATGTTGTACACTCAAAACTAGTATAATGATATGTGTCAATATACCTCAATTTTAAAAATTGAAGAGAAGTATTTCCTTGTACTAAGTAATAAGAGTGTAAGGGTGGATTAACTTTATTCAGCAATTAAGAATACATTTCTTAAGATTCCGGGTTGGCTCTCTGTCTACATCTTCATTTTCACAGCAAGGCTCTCAAGCAGTTGCTATAATCACTGCCACTTTGCAGATGTCAAAAGAGAAGTTCCAGTGGTTGTGATTTGCCTGAGGACATCCCCCAAATTAGGTGGTCAGGCTAAAGTTTGAGCCAACATTTCCGCCTCCGGGTCCTATGGTCGTCCTTCCAAACAGATCGCTAAGGGGCCAGTTCGATTCCAGGATTCTTGTCTTGCGTTTACACCAGAGTTTGAATGCCTCTTAAAATTCTAGATCCTGTTAAAATGCTAAAGGAAGGAGAGCTCTCTTTTTCCTTCTCAGCAGCTTTTTCTCTAGGGAAGGAATGACGATTTTGTAAACTAACTCATCTCCTTTGAGTTGGTTTCTTAAACTTTAATTTCCTTTGATCTCTGAGCTTTAGACTTATTAGTGATGGAGATGAACTCAACAGGAGTTTCTACACACCACCATCTATGGCAGTTTTCCAGTTGACGGTTCAACCCCATGAAACTAAATCTATCAGGGCAAGTGCAACAAAAAATGGTGGTAAGAGAAGGTGAAAATAAGGAAATGATTCAAAAGAACAGCCAATTTAGCAAGCCTTCTGCCACTGTTTTATTTCCCTCAGTGCCAACAATTCGCCGTGATCCAAGTCCTTTTGTCTGTTCATCTCGCACGCCCCTGGAGAGCGAACAGGGTTAAACTATTTAGACAGAGAATTTTTGCCTTTACTTGATGCTAAGGACAAACAATCAGCGATGCAAATACCACAAGCAGGGGACCCGTGAGCCACACGTGTGCTAATTACTCAAGTATTTCCTACAGCAGCAGGCATCAACGTGCACATTGGGCAATGTTTGGGAACACTTGAATTTGGGGATGATTCTAGTCCTCCTATTTCTAAAACCCCTTACTTTCTTAAATAACCTTTATTCATTTTCTCCAGCCGGAAAAATGGAAGCTATCAAAATATAGGCCCATGTAGAATAGTAAGCAAAGTAGGAGGAAGGGGAGAAGGAGATGAAAAGAAAGATGGTCTCCAACTCAACCGCATTGCTGGTGGCTCCTTTTACACGGGCGAATTGCTGTGCACAGGGAGGGACTTGGGTGCATTTCTCCTTAGTGCATCTCAAACTAAAGTCTACCATTCACCCACTCCTTCAGGCTCTGAATTGTTGCGAATTCATATCAGAAGCAGAGAGGGTGCATTTCCATTCTAATTCCAAATGTCATCCACTTCCTCTTTTTCCTTCCCGTTAGCTCACACTATGGCAAAATAACCCCTTGACTCAAAACAAGGGTATCCTTAGGAAATCCTGATCTGGGTGGGGTTTTTCTCTTCAGAATTCAGTGAATTTAACTTGAAACATTTTTGAAAATAAATATAAAAGTAGGAACTTAATAGTGTAAAACTAGAAATGCTGAGGCTAGAAGTAGCCAGTGACAACAGCTTTCTACTAATACCCGTTTTCCTGAGTGACCGTGGTTCTTCATGCGGCTCCAAGGGCATTACAAGGCTCTACAAAGATCAGCCCGTTGTGTGGTTGGAAAGTTCACTTGTGAGCTGTGCTTTCTCAGTGGGAACTTCTGAATCCTCAGAGGACACTGTACACATTGTAGTACACTTTGTTCTACAATAAACTGTAGAACAGAATAATATCAATTCTGTGTGTGTGTGTGTGAGAGAGGTTTTATTGTTCACACTCAAGGGAATCTAAAATCACTCTTCTGGAAAAAAAAAAAAATCCTCAGATCTAATGACCATGGGTAACCATGCTGACAATTAGTTGTCACAAGTGACTTCAAGTTCCAGGAGTCTTTCTAATGTTATTCTAGGATTTTTGACTCAGAGCAAATGTGGAGAATTTCAAATTATGAGTGAGTGTAATCTCTTTATTATCCTAGAATTGAGAAGATTTTTAGATTTTATGTGAGCTTATACATGTATTTGACATAAAGCATGCTAGCCCCACTTCTGTCTTGCACCTCCCTCTTGGTGGACCAGTGACCATTAACTGTGTTCATTCAGATTATCCATGTGGACTACAAAACCGAGGTTGTTTCTAGGAATTGTCAGGAGTCACAAAGATGACCATAGTTACAGACCTTACCATGTATCCCTACCAGCAAGATTCACTGCTCAGAATTATGCCATGAAAATTCTTTTGATTCCATAATTCTTGAGTCATACTTCAGCAGGTAATTTCGTGTGAGGTTCTTAAGTGGGGAACCATTGTATTTTTGTCAGTAAACACCTAATTGCAGAAGAACACTTACTTCAGTGGCCGTGGGAGAGAAAAGAAAGAATTCTGCTCAAGAGCACTGATAGAAACCTTCTGAAAATCTATTCCAGAAGTGGAACATGGCACCCTTCCTTAAGGAGTGCCACCAGCCTTCCTCTATTAGGCTGACACCACCTTCTGTTTCTCTGTTTATTCCTAGAATGCAGTCCCAGCAGTATGTGCAACAGCGTCGAAAATTTGCAGCTGCCTTCCTGGCGTTCATTTTCATCTTGGCAGCTGCGGACATGGCTGAAGCAGGGAAGAAAGAGAAGCCAGGTAAGCTGTAGGGTTAGGACTACATAACCCTACATATGACATACTTAACCCTACATATGACATCCTTAACCCTACATATGACACACATAACCCTACATGTGACACATATAACCCTACATATGACATACATAACCCTCCCTTTGTTCTTTCTTTAGAGGAACCTAAGTGACATCCCCCGTCCTCACCCTGCCATAGGTCCTAAAATATGGCTGATGGTTATTAACATAAGGACTGTCTTATAGCCCTTATGTACGGACTGCTGAGGAGCAAGCAGGTGTCTTACGTTGAGTCTCTTCCTCAAAGAAGAGTCCCGCAGGGCATTTTTGTTTTATCTCATATGAACAAAGGGGGAATCTGAAGCTCAGAGCGATACAGCATCTTCTCTCTGTCACTCCCAGCGTCATGCACGGTAGGCTGTGGAGCTGGCAGTCTGTTTATGTCTGTGAGGCACCACATTCAGCTTATGGCTTCCAGCTCTAAGACAGAGAAGGGAACATTGACTTGCAATGAAATGCTAATCTGACAACCCTTACTTCTAAAAGAATGTTGCCTTATCTTTCATGTTTCACTGGCTTTGAACATCTTTACCAGAAGAGTTTGCTTCTAAAAGGAGATGTCATTAGATCCTTTGTACAGCCCCTAGCCACTGGAGTTACACTAATATGAGTTCTGTCTCCTTCTGTTCACCTTCTCTCTTCTCGTGATCATTCACCGATTCAATCACTTGGCTACCATGGGTCAAGGTGCTACGGTTCACTGGACAGTGAAGACAGAGGTCAAAAGCACAGACCCCGCAATTACGGCGTCCTGGAATGAACTTTGTTGAATCAGAGTTTCCCAGAGGTGGACTCGTGTTCCTTTCTTCTTTCCAGAAAAAAAAGTGAAGAAGTCCGACTGTGGGGAGTGGCAGTGGAGTGTGTGTGTGCCCACCAGTGGGGACTGTGGCCTGGGCACCCGGGAGGGCACCCGGACCGGAGCCGAGTGTAAGCAAACCATGAAGACCCAGAGATGTAAGATCCCCTGCAACTGGAAAAAGCAATTTGGAGGTAAGCCCCACCACTACGGTCCTGCCAATTTGGTCTTCCACTCGGGGATAATGCTTGTGTTCTTCCACCGGTCCTCTTTTTGAGCTTGATTACTGTTTATTTTCAATAAGTTGATCTTATCAGATTGCAAGTAACCAGATACCTTGCCTTACCTCCCAGGTTTCTCAACTTTGGTGCTACTACCATTTGGGGCCATGATGCGTCTGTTGGGGAGGGCACTGTAGGATATCGAGCAGGATCTCTGGCTTCTCTCCACTGGTTTCCAGCAGCACTCTCCGCCCCCATCAACTGTGACACATAAAAATGTCTCCAGATATAGCCAGATGATCTTTGGGGTCAAAATAGTCCTAGATTGAGAACCACTGTCCTACCCATCGGGACATAAACCATACCCTTGATCCCTCCTGAGTGTGCCTTGACCTGTCTTTTCTTCTCTCTCTCCTTCTTCTTCTAGTTCTCATTCCTTTTTTTCTTCCTTCCCCCTTCTCTTATTTACTCTCCTCCTCCTTCTCCAGACATCTTTCTGGGGCTCTCAGGCCCCCCCCCCCCTCTTTTGATCTTTCCCCACCGTCCACCCTGGTTAATAGATTTGCTTATCAAATCTAGCCAGGCTGCTTACAGGCAGTTTCCATAGACTTTACTCTCGCTAATTATTGTCATTTTCCTACTGGCCTCCTCTGCCTGTTTGGGAAGGAGCCTTTCAACACTTCCAACTTTGAAGCCCACTACTGAACACCCAGATTACCTGTCTTCTCCACATTCCAGACTTTTTGTCTTTCTTGGCCTTGGTGGTACGCAGTGCCCCAAATGTTCTCACTCTTTGCAGAAATGTATTCTGACTTATAAGACAGTAAAGAAGGATAATGAATATACACACTGTATTTTTCTCATTCTCTATAACCTCTGGGGTGCTTCTTGTGAATGCTGGTAAGTTCTTTAGCACATGGTGAAATTCAGATACATTTGGTCTTAAATTGTATATGGGTTCCCTAAAGACTCCCCTACAGAAAGTTTTTAAAAGTGTGTCTTAAAGAATGAATATATAAGAGCTCACAAAAATAAGAATCCAGTTATACAGTGGGTAAAAGACATGGACAAATATTTTACCATAGACGAGATACAGGTGACAAACACTTGAAAGATGTTGAACATCTATCTCTTCCGTGCTAGGGAAACGGACATGAAAACCAGTGAGATGTCACCGTATACCACGTACCTCTCAGAAGAGCTAAAATGACAAATAGGACCAAGTGCTAGAGAGGAGGTAGAGAAACTAGGTCCTTCATACCTTGCTGATGGAAATGTGAAATGGTACAGCCACATTAGAAAGGAGAATGGCACGTTTTGTTTTGTTTATAGTAAGAATAAACATCTGTTTACTGTACAACACAGTGGTTTCACTCTTGGCCATTTATCCTAGAGAAGTGAAAACTTACGTTCCTCTAAAAATTTGTACACAAATAGTAGATAGCTTAAAATGACAAAAATTATAGAGATGGAGAAAAGATGAGTGATTGCCAGGGCTCAAGGAGATGGGAAGGGAGGAAGGTGCCTAGGCAAAGGCTATGACAGGATTAACCCAAAGGACTGTTGGAACTCTTCTGCCTGTTAATGTGTAGATGTTCACTCATCTCTACAGACCTGACCGCGTCACACAGAACTAAATGCGCACGCGTACACACAAATGAGTGCGTGTGAAATTGGCAGAACTTGAATGACTTCTGCGGGATGTATCCCTGTTCATTTCCTGGTTGTGCTCAGGAATTCTAGTTATGCAACACAATCACAATCGAGGGGAGACAGGGTGAAGGCTACAGGGGTCTCTTCAAATTATTTCTTTCAACCGCATGGGACTCTACAATGATCTCACTGCAAAAAGGTAAAAACAGAAGTGTGTCTACCTTTACGGCACTACTAGAGGAAATTAAAGATTTCTGTTTGGTCCTACCCTGCCTTTAGCGGAGTGCAAATACCAGTTCCAGGCCTGGGGAGAATGCGACCTGAATACCGCCTTGAAGACCAGAACCGGAAGTCTGAAGCGAGCCCTCCACAACGCGGACTGCCAGAAGACAGTCACCATCTCCAAGCCCTGTGGCAAGCTGACTAAGCCCAAACCTCAAGGTAGGTTCCTGTCATTGCACCGCAGTTTTCACGTGTGTGTGTGTTGATGGACTCACGTGGGATTTTCAGGTAAGGAAACTCGAATTTTCTGGAAGGAAACCTTAGGTGAATCACCTCAAGAAAAAGACTGAACAAGCCCTGTGTATTGAACATCACACCAGTGCTTTTCAGCAGGCAATTGACGAGTCCAGATTAGAGTCCTCTGCACAGATGGGGTGTGGGGGCGGGGATTGGAACAGCCTCCTCGCACAAATAAACAACTTAGCAGAATAAGCCAATTAAGACATTTGCTGTGTGGTGACTGTATATTCCAAGCCCTAAACTGGGACTGCATCCTGACAAGTATGAACAAATTCATGAAGACCGTGAGGCAGAAAATCTAAAATCGGGTCTCTCCTAGATTATCCAACGAACATAGTTTTCATGAAGTCAGCTACATTATTTTACCTTTTTCCTATCTCCACTGCAAAAATTGATAAGTCCTATATTTCCTTCACTCCTTTCAGCCTCTCTCGCTCTCTCTCTCTATATATATATTTTTAAAGTTATTTTACTAAGTACATTCATCATGAAATTTTCAAATTATGTAAAGCTGTCTTTCTATTTATTCCCAGAAAGTTACACTCTGCTCTCATGCCAGAGAAAGGGAACCAAAAACAAATATCATGACTATGGTTTCGTAGAAATAGGATCCCGGCTGAGGGAAGACAAGGAGTAGTATTACACTCTTGTTTCATGGGTGTTATGGGCTGAATGGTGTCCTCTTTCCTCCTCCCCCATTCAGATGTTCAAGATCTAACCCTCAGTACCTTAGAATGTGACTGTGTTTGGAGATAAGGCTTTTAAAGAGTTCTTTAAAGTGGAATGAAGTCATATGAGTGGGCCCCAGTCCAATCTGACTGGCATATGAAGAAAGGAGATTAGGACACAGATACATGGGGAGAGAAGACCATGTGGAGACATAGCGAGAAGATGGCCGTCTAAAAGCCAAGGGGACACACCTCAGAATAAGTCAGTTGCTGACAGTTGGTCTCACACTTCTAGCCTCTAGAACTCTGAGAAAATACATTTCTCTTGTTGAAGCCATCCACTCTGTGGTACAGGGTAAGGCAGCTCTTGCAAATGATACGGCAGGTCTCAGGGAACTCTAAAATATCTCCCTGGTTTGTGCTCGTATTTGCGCTCTAAAATTCATACTGGCCAGATTAAACATAAGGAGAAACTCAGAAGAACTGAACTTGAAGCCCACAGGAAATAGGAAAAAAAAAAAATCCTCCAGCAATTAAGAGGATTGGCTGGCTTGCTACTGATCATCAGAAAGGTCTAACTTCACAGACCTAGCGCCTCCATCTCTGGTGGAGTAGACGTGGTTGCCCCCAGTGGTAGGGTGGCCAGATGCAGGCCATACCTGCCAATGGCATATCTAGGATTCAGGCTGCCCTTTCCAGATCATGGAAATGTGCTGGTTCCAGTGTGTGTTTGGAAGGTAAGAAGTGGGGCTGGGGTCAGTATATGAGTGTGTGTGCCCACTTTATAAGTATTACTTGTCTGGAAACAACTGCTCAGATCTAATGAAAATTAGCAGCCTTGTCTATCCAGTGACACATTTCCAAAACTGGAAGAACTCAGAGATACACAGTTTTCAAATTAATTTATTTTTAAGGCAGTCAGAGAACCAAAATATTCAGCATAAATTGAGCATGGAAAAGAAAAGGAACGAAAGAAGTCCCCATGCTCGACCATCGTGGTTCTCAACCTGGGTTGCACATTAGAACTTCCTATGAGAGCTTGTAAAAATCCCAGTTTCCAGGCCATAACCCAGACCAACTATCTCAGCCTCAGTAGCTTTAAAAATTAAGATGTTCCTTAAAAGCTTTCAGTATCAGCCAGAATCAAGAATTACTATGCTAGTAGGAAACTCACAGAGACTAGACACACTCACACGTACATACACACATGCATGTACACATAAGTCCACAGTCCATTCTGGTTCTCTCCAGTGGGTGGGAGAAACTGCAGCCTAATGAATGAGGAGGAAAGAATGAGAGAGGGACTGGGCAGTGGGTGGTGGTAGGGCTGGGTGGATACAGAAATCATTGCGGTTTGGAAAAAATAGAACAAAGTGGGGACATGATTCAGAAAGACCCCTCAGGATACTTGGTGAAGACATTAAGTGAGGACTTCTTTGGACTTGGACCAGTGGATAATTGACCTGTTTACATATTTCTCCTCTGGTGATATGTAATGAAGGTTGTAAGTTCGGCTCAGGCTTTCACCTTGAAAAATAGCAGTTAAAAACATTTTAAGAAGGTAAACATTCTGTCCTTTGTTTTTATATCAAAAATGAAGGTATATAATGAATTAAGCATGGGATTAGCCTGAGTGAGTTCTCTATGTCACAGCACTAGGTAAAGCCTACCACCGTGTGCAAAGTTGACTCCCAAATGGAAGACACTTTCTAGAGCATGAGCTCTTCTTTTTTTAAATTTTAATTCCAGTCTAGTTAACATACAGAGTTATATTAGTTGCTGGAATATAATCCAGTGATTTAGCAATTCTGTATATGCCTCAGTACTCACCACTACGAGTGTACTCCTAATCCCCTTCCCCATTCCTCCCCCGCCCCTCTGGTAACCAGTTTGTTTTCTATAGTCAAGAGTCTGTTTCTTGGTTTGCCTCTTTTTCTTCCCTTTGTTTTGTTTCTTAAATTGCACATATGGGTGAAACCCTATGGTATTTGTCTTTCTCTGACTTATTTGCTTAGCATTGTACTCTCTATCCATGTGCATCCTTGCAAATGGCAAGATTTCGTTCTTTTTTATAGTTGAATAATATTCCGTTGTGTATCTATACCACATCTTCTTCCTCCACTCATCAATCGATGGACACTTGGGCTGCTTCCATAATTTGGCTGTTGTAAATCAAGCTGCAGTCAACATAGGGGTGTACCTGTCCTTTTGAATTAGTGTTTTTGTATTTTGGGGGGTAAGTACTTGGTAGTGCAATTACTAAATCTTAGGGAAGTTCTGCTTTTAAATATTTGAGGAAACCCCACACTGTTTTCCCGCGTGGCTGTCCCAGTTTGCATTCCCACCAACAGTGTGTGAGGGCTCCTTTTTTTCAACATCGTCACCAACACTAGTTGTTTTTTGTGATTTTGATTTTAACCATTCTGTCAGGTATGAGGTGATACCTCATTGTGGTTTTGATTTGCATTTCCTGATGGTGAGTGATGTTGCCCATCTTTTCATGGGTCTGTTGGCCATCTGGATATCCTCATTGGAGAAATGTTCATGTCTTTTCATTTTTTATGGATAATTTGGGGTTTTGGCACTCAGTTGTAGAAGTTCTTTATATATTTGGATACTAATCCTTCATGGGATATGTCATTTAAAAATATCTTCTGCCATTCAGTAAGTTGTTTTAGTTTCATTGATTCCCTTACTGTGTAGAATCATTTTATCTTGATGAAGTCCCAATAGTTTATTTTCACTTTTGTTTTCATTGCCTCAGGACACATCTAGAAAAATGTTGTTATGACTGATGTCAGAGAAATGACTGCCTGTACTCTCTAGAACATTATTTCTAAAAACTGTTCTAGAAGACATCTACCAGAGTGTACGTTTCAGGAGAGCAGGGACCTGACTTGTGCTGTTCGCTACTGTATCCCTTTTGCTTAGAACAAGGAGTAGCCCGTAGCAGATGCTGAATAAGCTAAAAAGAAAAAAGGTTTCACACATGAAATTTACCATAGACTGGTGGAAGCTGTGGTAAAGAAGTCATTTAAGTAACATTTTCATACAGTTAGCAATTACAAATTATTTTTCTCTTTCTTCAGGAAAGAATAATTCATCAGGGCTTCCTGCTACTTTAACTCAGGAAAGAGGGAGGTAGGGAACCCACCAACTTTGAGTCGGGCACTATGATGTGATAGGCACTCCTCATTTCAGCTTCAATGCAACTCTGTGCATGAAATTGTATTTCTATTACTTTATATTTGAGAAAGGACAGACCAGAGAGGGTAAGCAACTTATTTAATGCTTCACAGCTTATAAGTGGTGATTCAGATTGGAGGTCAGACACCAAAGACCGTGCTGCCTCTGAGTATTATACGCCCATGAAACTTTGGCCATGTTAGATTAATCTCGATGTCTAGAATCTTTCAATAGTAGAGCTTCTGGGGACCTTGCCTTCATCCGATATAACCCTGGGGGACCAGATGAGGACAGAGACTGTCAGTGATTCATCGAAATCCATCCTGTTGCTGAGGAGCAGAATCCGTTCTGAGCTTTCGTCTCTTTCAGCGCCATTTTCTGCCCTTTTATCCCAGTCCCTGAGCTCGTACCCAGAAAGTGCCTTTTACCCCTCCATCGTTACCTTCTCATCAAACAAATCATCAGGTTCTGGTCTTTTGTCTGCCTTTTTTTTTTTTTTCTTTTAATGTTTGTTTTATACAACTTTTCAGTTTGATTTCTGTCCTCTTTTATTTTGGAAAATGGCAGTGGCTTGATAGGCAGATGATGGGACGCTCGGTGTGGAGAACGCGCTCTTTAAATTTTAGGGGGGAACATATATGTTGGTTAGGCTGTGACTACCCAGCATTAAATTGAGAAAAAGCTGGAGAATATCACTGTGACTTGATTCCTAATAAGGCCAAAAATGTAAAAGACTTGCTTGGGGGAGAGAGGGCACTTTCTATCCTGAATTGGCACCGAAACTCGGGGAGATGACTAACTATGCCCTTGCTTTAGTTAAAAATCACCTTAAAACTCACCACACTCCAGTCCGTTGGGTAGAAATGGTTCGTCCTGTGGTTACGTCAATATTGCAGAAGCTCCACACTCTAGCATTGGTACAATTTCATCGACACTAGATATCAAGTTGGAAACTCTTTTTTTTTTTTTTTCAAGTTGGAAACTCTTAATAAAGATTCTCCTCTGTTGAAACCCCACTTAATCCAAGAAGAGGGTTTTGTCCTCTTCTTCCATATTATATACTCAGAAGAAGAGAAAATATTGATATACTTAACGCAGACATAAGAACTGAAAGGTGCATAACTAGAATACAGCTTTCCTGGGGATGGGGACAGGGTTGCTCTGGAATGGTCAGTGACTGAAGGATTGTAACTAGAATTTGCTTCGTTGCTGCTAGAATCCACCAGGGATATACTGGCGAGCAATTGTGTTGGACACTGGAGATTTTAATTTCTCAGGGAAAGAGTTATTAATTAAGAATTAAGAAAATTAATTATGAAAATCCTGTATCTGTCCAGGTTTTTAGTTGCAGCAAGGTCTACTCTAGTTAGTTGAGCAGAAAGGGGTTATTCGGGGGGGAATAGCTCACAGACTCTCCAGAAGGGCCAGAGGACTTGAGTTGGATCCGGGAGGACTGCAGCAGAAAGCAACAGATCCAAGAGAAATGTCTAATCATGCCAAAAGTGACTGATGCAGAAACCCTGCTGCTAAAATTATCCACAGTTTAGCACATATGCTAAGAATTGAACGCCATACCTTTCCCCTCAAAACCAGATACCTTTGCCTCCTTTCTTGCCAAAATACCCAATTTCCCCCAATTTGGCCCTTTCTTTCTGGTTGCTGACTTCTACCTCTAGGACTCAAAGCGTACCTGCTTGCTGGAAACGAGGTCACCTATAAAATTCCACTGCAAGGGACTCTGGGAAAATGTGTCTTTTACTTTCAAAACTCTCCTTGTAAATCCGAGGAGCCGGTGAGTGGGTCTTGAATTGGTATTTAGTGCGCAGCCGGCGGGGGAGTGTGCGGGAGTGCTGGAATGTATGGAAGTCTTCATGGGACCTAACCCTCCCTCCTTTTGCCTAGATGAGGCATTGATAACATTTCTTGGAGAAGTTGCCAAGAGTAATGTCCTATCAGACAGTTCCCCCACTGCACAGTGAGTGAGGGCTCTCATTATTGAAGCCACCGGTAGTTTTTTTTGTTGAGTCATTTTGGTCTTTTCAGTTTGTGGGGGAGAAAAAGTGAGGATAATTGAGCTGTGGACAAGTGAAGAAAGTGGGAACCAGAGTCACTCTCTGCCAACAGTGCTATACAAATGACTAGAGCACAGAACCCTTCAGAGGGAGAGGAACATGTCTCTAAGCCACAGTGTCTCTCAGTGGTCCCCCTGGAGGATGGGCTCACTGTGGAATGAGAAGGTAGGCAAGCTAAGTGGAGCTGGCAAGATGGCCCCCCTGTGGGAGAGCTGTGGCCCTGCCGGCAGTCCAGGCGGCGTGAGCAGGGGCAGCGCAGTGAAGCAGGCTTCTGGCGGTTACCACTGGAGTGCAGAGTCTGAGCTGAGGCTGGATTGGGGCTCATGCAGAGGGCCTTTGTACGAGCTGAGAGTTTCCTAGGGACTACAGAAGATGTGGCCTAATGATCATCCTAGAACATTCTAGAATCTTAAGTTATGGTCGAAATGGAAAGTATTAGTTGTTACTGTTTAAAAAAGATACATAACATTTGTATCAGCCTCCAGATTTGCCTGGGACAGGAAGAGGAGGGAGCACAGGAATGTGTGTCTGTGCTACAGGTGGGCCAGGGAGCCAGGTTAATCTACCCCCTCCCCCTCCACCCACCCCCCCACCGTCCTGCCACCCCTTTGTACTCTGCTGTTACCAGATCCTTGTTACATTTTCCCCTGCTCCGGAAAACCCCAATTCCTTTTACTTCTTCTCAGCTATTTCTCAATGTTTTACCGTCTTGCTGCTCTTTTTTTGGGCAGTTGCCTAGCCCTCTCTTAGGTTTGACAATTCATCCTTAAAGATCAAAAGGACGGCCACTGTTTCAGCGCAAGACTCAGCTTGTGTGCAGGACATAGGCACTGGGCAGCCGATTATAAATGAGAAAGGGGGGGCGCCTGGGTGGCTCGGTGGGTTGAGCTGCTGCCTTCGGCTCGGGTCATGATCTCGGGGTCCTGGGATCGAGTCCCACATCGGGCTCTCTGCTCGGCGGGGAGCCTGTTTCCTCCTCCTCTCTCTCTCTGCCTACTTGTGATCTCTCTCTGTCAGATAGATAAATAAAATCTTTAAAAAGAAAAAAAAAAAAAAAAAAAGAATCTGTTTCTTGGTTTGCCTCTCTCTTTTAAAAAAAAAAAAAAATAAATAAATGAGAAAGGGGGGTCGGTTAAGTGATGTTCCCAGCATTCTCTGTTCTCTCCTGCTCAACAGATATTTTTTTGTTGCTTCTTTTAAAAATAAAAGAAGTTACCAACATTTCTTTCTAGACTCTGGGCTCTGCCATCCCTTAGCAATGAGCGTGCAGATGCATTTTTCTAGGCTGAGAGACTCTCCACTGTGTGGAGAGGGGCGGCGGGCAGCCTGGGATGGGCTCCCCTTCTCCCCGAGACCCCGACAGGTTGGTGGTTGCTGCCTTTGTGTCTGACCAGAAAGAGAAGCCTCAGGAATCAGACAGGAATTTAGTCCTTCTTGATCAGAGGGAAGTCCTTGCTCTGTTTGTTCTTAAGGTCTGATTTGGTTTTTATTCTGTTGTGGAAATTGTCTTTCAACATCTGTATTTTAGTTCTCATTCATGACACTAGCTGAAGTGAGGAGATCTAGTTCTTATTAGCATATTAGCAAGATCTCTTATTAGCATAACAGTTTTGTCTTCTGTAAGCTAAAGTCTACAGTGACTACCTCATCACTGTCAGGATGGAGTGACCGTAAAAATGCTTGATAACCATGCAGTGTTTCCTTCCTTCCAAATGAAAATCTTGGGGTGGATGTTTCCCTCAGTACCTTTTTGGGCTAAAGAACCACGACGATTACAGCCGGAGTCATTACAATTAATATTTATTGAGAGACATGTGTGTTTGGAGGACATTTTAGCATACTGAGTCTACACTGTGTCCTTGAAGAATCACAGAAGCGCTGTGAAAGGGTTGCTATCATCATTCCTAACTTTACATCCGAGGACACTGAGTCAGAGAAGTCAGACGCTTAGCGTGAGGCTGTACAGCTGTACCCCGGTTTCTTACCCAAGAAAGAATGAACTTCAGACCCAGCCCTACACTCCCTCTTCTGTCATGGCTTTCCATCAGCAGTGGAGTCAGATCTGGACTCCTCAGCAGGACAGGTGGCTCCGCCGTCCCGACTGACGTCTCGCCTGACCCTTGCCCCCAACATTGCCCACGTGCTCTGCCCCAGCCGCGCCACAGCCCGGGGAGGGCTGGCGGCATGACCACACGTGCTTGCGCACCCCCTTCTCTGCACCCGTGGGCCTAGAATCCTGGCGCCTGTTCTCCTTCTAGACATCATACATTCTGTTCTGTGAAATCCAGCTTGTTCCTTTGTAAAGCGTTGACCACCGTGGGCCTCGTGCTAGAGTTGGCACGGATCAGCTACGGCCCCTGCGTGGACCCACAGAGCGGAGGGAGCAGCAGAGAGCGCTCCCATGCACCTCGGAAGGGCAGGTGCTGTTAGAGAGCCCTGCGGTCCTCTGGCGCGGTCTCCAATTTATTCATTTGTTTAGAAAATCTGTGAAGAGCCTGCAGTAGAATGGGTGGTTAGGCAGGCACTGGGGATGCAAAGCAAGTTTCTGCCCTCTTACTGCTCTGTTCTGGTTGGGGGCATTGTTGGGGGGCGGGTAGATAATAGTGACAAAAACAAGAACTAGAAGGACAACCACATATTGGAGGGAGTGCGCTTGGAAAAGGCAAGGCGGTTGGGGGAGAGGAGGGCGGCGAACGGAGAGCGAGAAACCAGGGCAAGCTTCTCTGAGGGGGAGTCCAGAACTTGGTCTTGAACACAGCAGGAGCCAGCCCTGCTGGTTGCTCAAAGAAGGCCCAGTTCAAAGTCCCTGAGGCCCACCAGGCTTTGTTTTGTTCCAGGACTAGAGAAGAGATCAGTATTACAGCTCGCTCGGCTTCCCTTCCCCGGCAGTTCGTCCTGCCTTGCTGCAGGACCGGCTGCTCGAATAAGACATTCATTCGTTCCTCCTCCGTAGTGAGTGCGTCTTTGCCTCTCGCAAGCCTGAACCTCGTTCCCCTTTGTAGTCCCTAGTCCACGAGAGGATTTCAATGAACAGCACCGACTGGAATGAATGCACCCACCCGTCCGTCCGTCGGTGAGTCAGGGAAGACCCCTCCCCATCATCCTGTCTGGCTCACTAGGGCACATCATTCGTTCCCCGGCTCCAGACGGACGGAGAGTCCCTGCCGGGACGGTGTTTGCTCACCTGCAGTACGAGTCATCCATCGGGCTGTATTACTCCCGGCCTCCTGAAAGGGTTTTTAGTCCTCATCACCCTTGGTAAACCCGGCGCTCAGAAGCTCATTCGCTGTGCTCAGGCGACAGCGATTCGCGTGAACACGATTTGCGTGAAGTAAGGCGGCGCGTGATACAAAGTGTGCGCACAGGCGGGTTGCCAGGTTGAGGGACCTCCTCGCTCTTCCCCTGTTGCTTTTGCGTTTCTCCCCGCTGACTGCTTCCCAACTGAGCATTTGTGTTTTTGCGTTTTCGGTTGCCGCTTGCGTCGACATCTCTGAGCCACATACAGGTGGGTCCCGTGGAGTATTTTTGAAGCCGATGGCATCGCACTAAGTTGTGAGTGTGCATCGTCTCGCTTACTCCTCCCAGGAGCCCCAAGGGGTTTTGTGCCCATTTTACAAATAGGACATGAAGGTTGCAGTTTGCAGGTTACCCAGCTCAAGAGAGGGTCAGGTTTGAACTCGAACTCAGAAATAGTCCTTTTTCCAGAGTTCTTTTTGTCATGTCCATGCTTCCCAAACCAAGTGCTCCATATGGTGTCTCCTGGGATATTCTGAAAGAAATTAGGAATTTTGGATTCTATTTCCTCGATAGTCCTAAATTATTACCATATGCGTGTTCGGGGTCATTGATTGAGCTGTGGGAGAGCATTTTTGGCTCAAGCCTGTGTGTACGAAGTGCTCTAAAGCAAATAATAACCTTTAGTGCTGCATTTCTCAGGCTGGGGTCTTTTAAAGAGGGGGACACTCCTGTAGAGTAAGAGCATGGTACAGGGTAGCCTGCTACCCATCGGCCTCCCAGGCCGGACGCTGAGCTGGACTCGGACTGCCGCCTTGATGTGGTGAGGATCAGAGCGACTCCAGGGCTTCACAAGGACCTGAAGCTCTGCTGTCCTGGTAACCAGGGGCGATGCTTCCTGTGCTCTCCGTGACTCCAGCCAGCTTTGCCCTGATGCAAAGCCTCTGGGAACCCTCAGGGAAATCAAAGCAGGCTGGCTGTTGCTCAGCACAAAAGGCGGGGGGTGGGGGGGTGCTGAAAGACTTTTTCTAGAGGGGTAAACTGTGTTTGTAGAAGAGCTCATCAGAGATGCAAAGAGCAGAAAGCAGGTAAAATGTTCGTGGTGTCCTGCTGCTCAGGCATGCAGGGGACAAAACCTGGCACTGTTTCCAGTGGGTTCACATATTCATTTGCTTTTGAGAGGTTTTCAAATCTTATTTTCATTCATAGAAAAGTATATTTTCAAATCTTTACCCAGATGCAGAAAAGCACTACATGAAGCCGCTGTGAGGGCTTCTCTCTGAAGAGAGAGAAGTCTGGGGGCACCTCTTCAAGTCTGCCCTGGGCTTCTGCTGGAGACAGAGCACTGGGTGGGGTAGTGGGGAAATCTGGAGGACACGTGTGCAAGGGTGTGAACGGGTGACTGAGGGGGGCACCCATGAAACTATTAAGGGACATCAAATCCTATATTGTGTGCCAAAGTCACATACCGTGGGGGACACATGTAAGACACAGCTGACATATTTTGTACTTCTGTAATTAATTTTTGTACCAAGAAGAAAGTGTGAAATCTAATTCGCTGAGGTACGGGTTCACTAGCTCTTGGGTGACACAGTACCTCAGCTTGGGTGGCTTCAACAGCAGAAATCCGTCTTCTCACAGCTGTGCGGGCTGCAAGGCCAAGATCAGGGTTTCTGCAGGGCTGAGTCTGACGGCTGTGAGGGAAGGATCTGTTCAGACCTCTTTTTTTTTTTTTTTTTTTCTTTTTCTTTTGGCTCATAGATAGCCACCTTGTCCCTGTGTCTTCACATAGTTTTCACTCTGTGCATGTCTATGTTCAAATTCCCTCTTTTAAGGACACCAGTCTTTGGGTGAGGGCCCACCCTAATGACCTCATTTTAACTTACCTCTAAAAAGACCCTCTCCAGGAAATTCAGATTCTGAGGTATGAGGGTCAGGAACTCGATATGAAATTTTTTTTTTTTTTTTTTTAAAGAAATCACAAGTAGACGGAGAGGCAGGCAGAGAGAGAGAGGGAAGCAGGCTCCCCGCTGAGCAGAGAGCCCGATGCGGGACTCGATCCCAGGACCCTGAGATCATGACCTGAGCTGAAGGCAGCGGCTTAACCCACTGAGCCACCCAGGTGCCCCTCGATATGAATTTTGAGGAAAACCTAATTCAGCCTGTAGCAAGATACATAGAATCAGTTGGAACAACAACAACAAAAACCCATTGGGGAAGGAAATAAGAAATGATTTATGGAGCTGTACCTACTGAACTTTTAAATATTCTAGACTTCAAACTTTTCCCCTTGACATAAATCAAAATTTGACTTTTGTTTCATGTAATGTTAAACATCAGGTACAATAAGAGAAAGTGATGATATGCTAAGTGGGAACTACTTATTATTGATTCTAATAATACTCTGCATTTCTGGTTTAGGCTACCGACATATAAGATCTGATCGTATGACAGCTTTTCTCCCTGGGCCTTCCTTCTTGCAGAAACCAGCTTTTGAACATTTACCTGTCATGTCAGAAATATCTCTTTCCTGTGTGGGGGTGGAAGTGAAGAAGGGGGAGGTCTTCAGAGTGGTGCGCAGAGTGAGGGAGGGGCAGATGCTTTTGCTGAACACAGGAAACCCCTCGTTAGTTCACGGCCCCATGTTTTTCTACGTCTGTGTGAGCACATGCGCATATGGACCACTGTGCCTAACTCGAGTTCTTTACACTAACTTTGGAAGACATGAGAATGAAGTCAGAGCTTCATTCTACCCGTCACTACTAGCCGTCACTACCAGCAGCTGTGACAACGTGTAGTGACGGGACACCCCCGCACGTGCACGCACACCCCCGAGCATAAGCATCAGAAATGCATGCCTTCCACAGGCAGTTTCCCTTGCATTAGTTATGTTTGCCTCTCTTCAGTTTAGCTAGTATTTAAAAACAAAATTTAGCACGTGAACATCAAATTCACCCCCTGCAACACACACAGCTGTTGTTTTCCTTCTGTAACTTGTATACAAGTGAGAACACCATGGATTAAAGGCCTTAGAGATGATGCCCTTCTGATCCCCTTCCTCTCTGCTCTTCTCCTGTGACTCAGAGGGAAAATCCACACAAATGTTCAGCTGTTCCACACCAGTGAATGGGTGGAGCTAATACAGGAGGTTCCCTAGGCTTGTTTGCTGATGGTCTTCCCGGTCTCCCATACACAGAGGTCCGATCAGAGCATCACCCCAACGCACTCATGACTGCTGAATAAAGAAAGTGCGTCCTAACAAGGGTCCCTTTCACGATTGGCTGGGGAAGCCAAAAGGTGTCTCCACTTCCTTTAAAGAAAGGAGAATGGAGAGATGGGAGGGAAAAGTGGCTGAAAGGATAGAGCGCCGGGTCTTGGGTCAAGGGGTGGGGGTTACTTTACCACTGCTGGGTGACTTGCTTTGGCCCGGAACTGACATGATTAGTGTCTTATTAAGCTTCCTCTGTGTGATCAATGAAGTAATCCACAATAAGTACAGTTAAATCTGTATTACTCACCAGCATTTTCACAGTTGAACTTTGTTTTGAGGAGATGCAGTTCAACGCTGAGTCACCTCTCAGAGTAAGTGGGGGCAAGACAGAGATTCCCCACGGAGCCCAGACATGGTTAGCCTGACAGCCGTCTAGACAGACGTGTACTATCTTTTATCTAGCACGCACCGTCCTGTCTACTTAATAGCAGAAAGGACAGGTCAGGAGGACGGATGGTTGGGAGGGCGAGGTAGGTATTGTGCAACACAACTGATGAGTGCAAAGGAAGCTGGATGGTGAGGGAGAGAACCCGTATGCGCGTGTGGGCAGCACCGAGGAGCGGTTTGGATGTGTGCAGTCCATACGTAATCCTGGAAGTAAACGCACGGAGTCAACAAGAGGAAACAAAGCAAGTGGTATTCCAAAATAAGAAATCGAAGAAGAAATAAAAGAATAATTGCACAGATAGTGGACTAAAGATTATACGTTGGATTTTTAAATAGAAAATTCTTTCTGTGTTGTGCAACTTAATATATGCTACCCCACTTTAAACTGAAATGTTGGGAAATTTTAATGAAGGAGGCTGAGCTGTCTAGTACCCGGTCGGATTTTAGGCGGATCACTGAGTTGTGTAACTCGGGATTTAAAAGCCTTATTACCAGTTCTAAGGAAGAGCTAGGTAAGACGAGGGATTAGGTATTTTCAGGTACCCGGGTGGCTAATTCTGAAGCACAAGCAAGTTCCTTTAAATAGGTTCATGAAACAGTCAAAGAATGGTGGTGGTTTCCAGCCTTTTGGACATATCTACATTGTAACTATACGCTGACCATGATATGATCGTTTCTCTAATGGTTTTTTTAAATAAAGTTTTTATTGGCGTGCCTGGGTGGCTCAGGGGGTTAAAGCTTCTGCCTTCAGCTCAGGTCATGATCTCAGGGTCCTGGGATCAAGCCCCACATTGGGCTCTCTGCTCAGTGGGGAGCCTGCTTCCCTCTCACTCTCTGCCTACTTGTGATCTCTCTCTGTCAAATAAATAAATAAAATTAAAAAAAAATAAATCAAGGTTTTATTTATTTGAGAGAGACAGAGAGCAGGAAGGGGCAGGAGAAGGAGAAGTAGGCTCTGATGCGGGGCTTGATCCCAGGACCCTAGGCCAAAGGCAGACGCTTAACTGATGGAGCTGCCCAGGTGCCCCAGTTCTCATGATTTATTGAATGAGTCTCCAAAGGCTAGTTTCCATGGCTCTGGCATGGCTCTGGCATGGCTCTCGCTGGCCTTGCCTTCCTGCTCTCTGAATCTAGCATGTCCGTTTCTGACTGTCCATAGCCTCTTCCTTTATGAATTCTACCTGTAAGAAGGTGCAAATCTCTTTTTTCTATTCCAGTAAGTAGTTCTTGCCACTGGTTTAGTGACCCAAAGCTACTTCATTGAAGTCAATAGCAAACAGAGTTGAACTCATGGTAGTTAAAATCTAGGCTCCACTCAACCATTTCATCCCTCAATTCCTTTTCATGCTTTCTGGGGGCACAGGCAGGCCCTCTGGAAAAAAAAAAAAAAAAAAAAAAATCAAAGCAAGACGTTTTGCTAAGAAAATGAGATAAGCTTATTCCAGAATTCTCAACTCTTCTTCTCTTGACATAACATCTCCCTGGAGTTCTCTGAAAACCTTTACATTGTTATCTTTCTTCCAAGATCCACTCCCCCAACTTTCTCTCCGATTTCCTGAATCCTGAAAACGGGAGCAGGTGTTTACTTGTACCAACTGCGTGGCGGTCCTGTTCCTAAAAGGACCTGTGATGGATGAAAAAGAGATGATGCACGCCGTTGATTACTGGCCTTTTGAGAACAAGTTTGCTGGGATGGGGTCCGACAGTAGTCACTGCTAGGAATGTCGATGATTACTGCCTTTCCGGAAAGAAATTTGTCAGTGCATATCTAGAGCTTTCCAAAGGCCCTACCCTTTGGTCCAGCAGATCCTCTTCTGATAATCTGTACAACACTTTACAATATTGTGATTTGTACAAAATGTGCATTGCATCCCTATTTGTGGTAATAAAAAGTGAGAACAAGCGAACTGACCAACAAAAGAGGGAAGGTTACAAAACATATGGACCGGGATGCCATAAAGGAATCCTCTGTGGGCATGCTTCAAAGTAGATGCAGTGCTATGGAAATAAGTTTTAGTATAAAATACTTTATCAACCGTCACTATATTCCTACTAAGAGTATATGTTAGATATAGTCATGGAAAGAATACAAATAGAGGGGCGCCTGGGTGGCTCAGTGGGTTAAAGCCTCTGCCTTCAGCTCAGGTCATGATCTCAGGGTCCTGGGATCGAGCCCCGCGTCGGGCTCTCTGCTCAGCAGGGAGTCTGCTTCCTCCCCCTCTCTTTGCCTGCCTCTCTGCCTACTTGTGATCTCTGTCTGTCAAATAAATAAATAAAAATCTTTAAAAAAAAAAATACAAACAGAACCCACGGTGAAGAGTGTTCTGTCTGTATTTTGAAAATATGGGTGATTTCTGTTAACATATATCTGTTTCTTTACTTTCCATATAAGCTGGTATTACTTTTAAAACCAGCAAAGTAATATTTTTAAGAAGAATAAAATAACAGAGCGAGGAGAAACTCCTTACCTTCAGGCTGAATTTCCTGTAGACTTTCTTTTTCTCCCTAGTAACTAATTCTTCCCAAGGATACTGTATCTTTTACAGGGTAGGCATCAATGATGCCATGAGAAACTAGGAAGAAGAGAAACAGACATTGAAGTCATCAAAACAGCTGCCACATACCCATGATTCCAATTAAAAATACATACTTTTAGAGTACTTTACAATTTTTGGAAGACTCTCACAGCATGCACTCTTGAAATCTTATAAGCTCTACGAAAGCAGAATTTTGCCTTGTTTGCCATCATCTCCTAGCATCTAGAACAGTGCCGGGTACACAGTGGATATAGGGTTATATTTGCTAAATGAAGAAATGAATGTTTCTTGAACAGTGGTGGTCAAATAGGATATTAGAGGTTGTAAGCTCACACAATATTCATGATGTCCCTCTCCAGAGGACAGACTAGGTGTTCTTATCCTCAGTTTATAGGAAACAGATGTAAAATAATCAATTTGCTCAACATCACAGAGCTGGTAAAAGGAAGGATCCGGATTAGAATAATTCTTTGAGGATTTGGTTCTTAGTATGCTTCGAGCAGAATTTCATGGTTTCCTTCTTGCCCTACTAAACAAAGGCCCTGATGCCACTTACTTCTTAAAGATTTTGTTTTCTAATCAGAATTTTTAAAATGTATAGGTTCAGAATTGACTGTAGCATGACCGTCATTAATCCCTTTGTTAAATTACTATGTTAAATTTTAAATTAAAAATTCTCATGATGCACAGCAAGAGCTATGCTTCATGAGAATTTTCCTTGGCCAAATTTTGATTTTTCAAAATAGAATACTGTCAGGGTGGCCCTCCAGGTGACTCATAGCCATGTGAGCAACCCGAATCCTTTCTGGAGTGTTCCTCCTTGAGGAAAGTCTTGGGACTTTCTAAATACTTTCAAATATATCTTGAACAAAACAACCTGTTTCTTTCTGAGCAACATGAAATACACACATATCAGGAGAAAAGAAGGACTACTATCCTCCATCACCTCAAAAAGTGGCCAAAAAAGAATGAAAGTCTTGATAAACCTAGGAAAGGAAAACACACTAAGGGCACCCCTGTGAGTGTTCGTGCAGTAGGTCCCAGGGGGGATCATCCAAGCGAACAAAACAAGCCACTTTTCAGGCAGGTGCCCTTTGAGCTCACATGTCCACAGTGGCTCACTTCCTGTTGGCATCCCTTTGAGTTCCACATCCTCAGTCCCCGTGGGGAAGAGTGACATGGAGCCTGGGGTGTTATTTCATGTGCGGCATGTGTGTCCTTCCTTCCGTTGTCTTGGCTCTTTTCACTGGGAACTACGGTGCCCGGCTGTTTGACATCAGGATACCGCTCACAGAGGCTCTTACAACCTTTGAGAGTAGCCGCTATGTGACGGTCACAAACAAAACACTTGCTTATGCTGGTGTAGCCCTGCTCCAAGCCGATTCGTGACCCTCATACGCACGGCAGATTTCTCTCCCTGTAACTTCGATGGGCTGTTAAGACGGGACAGAACTCTCTCACAGAGTTAATTCGGTTCTTCTATTTTAAAGATAAGAGAAAGGGTTGAGGAATCTGGATAGCGTTCAGAGATGTATGTTTGTAATTTTCTTCTTCATAAAATAGCTTTAAGGAGATACTGAAATACTGCAAGATTGTGATGGCACTCCTTCCTTTCCTTGAAAAACACGAATGAATTGACTGTTTCCTATCCATGTGTTCATTTCTTCACTTTTAGGCAACAAATACTTCATGAGCACCTATCATGTGCCAGGCACTAAGATACCAATGTAAATGATAGATACGGTCTTCTGCCCTCACAGGAAGAGGGAAACGTAGATTAATTAGGTATGAAATTAGAATTGAACAATGAATTTTCTAAGAGCAGTGAGAGGCACATGGAAGTGTCTGACTATGGGTGGAAGCTGCTTAGTTTGGGGGTTCTGGGCAGGTTTCCTTAAAAAACTGAAGTCGAAACGAAGGTCTCAAGGATGAGCCGATGGTGGCTAAGCGAGGCTGAGGGGGTAGGAGGAAGAGCGGGAGGAGAGAATGCCGCGCATAATGGCTGAGGTCACCTGGGCATTCCTTTGACACACTGGAGACAATTTTTGACACAATTTAGTCATTTGGCTGAGGTGAAAATAAGCAAAGAAACCTCAAGGAAGCACCCTCAGGAAGAGGAGGGCGTGGTGAGCCAGTGAGGCAGGAGTTCTTGTCATGGGAGAGATTCATGTACCTCACTGAGGAGCTGCCAGTCAGCTGTCACGCGCTAGGCCCTGTGCTGGCGGCTCGGGAAGGAACAGTGGGGCGGGATTCTGCCCTCACATAGCTTATGCTTAGGGGCGACTACAGTACGAACGGTCAGTGCTCTGAGAGAAGAGATACAGAGAGAAGGCTTCTAACGCAGACCAAGCAGAGAACCAACTAGAAGTTGGTGTCAACACTGGTACCTAAAGGATGGCAGGCATTAACCAGATGGAGGTGGTGGCGGGGGGGGGGGGGGGGGGGGGGGGGGGGGGGGGGGGGGGGGGGGGGGGGGTGCAGACCTGACGGAATGAAAAGGAGGTTTGAAGGCCAAAGACTAGGGGAGAAAAAGAATGATGTGCTCCAGGAACTGAAATAGGCAGAAGGGTAGAGACTCAAGCCAAGGGAGGGGACCTGAGTGACGGCCAAGAGACGAGTGCAGAACAAGACTAGCTGCATTTACTAGAGACGGGTGAGCAACGGAAGCTGTGGGAGGAGGTCAGACAATGGCCGCTCATTTGATTCTACAGCCAGATCGAGGTGGACCCTGAGGAATGACTAACACTCTTTCGGACTCCATTTCTTCAGCACCTACATAGGGCAGATGGATTAGGTTCTTTGCAGATTGTAGATTTGATGATACTATTTAAAAACCCTCATGTAGAGGGGCACCTGGGTGGCTCAGTCATTAAGCCTCTGCCTTCAGCTCAGGTCGTGATCCCAGGGTCCTGGGACTGAGTCCCGCCTGAATACCTCCCTGCTCAGCCAGGAGCCTGCTTCTCCCTCTACCTCTGCTTCTCCCCTGCTTGTGCTCTCTCCCTCTCTCAAATAAATACATAAATATTTAAATAAACACCCTCATGGAGAGTGGGTAAAGCCTGAGAGGCTGCTCCTGAGTTTTTGAGGCCACAGAGACAAGCAGTGACAACACTGACACACTGGAGACAATTTTTGACACAACTTAGTCATTTGGCTGAGGTGAAAATAAGCAAACATTCATATAGTCTGTCTGTAAAATGTACATAAGTCACCAAAAAAAAAAAAAATGCTTTTGTTTGGAAGCAATATTACCAACCTAAGTTGCTTCCTTATTCTTTTTTATGTGAGAAACCAAACTGACCTCATGCAAATAGAATTTAATCCTTTCTACTTCGATTTGAACCCAGCGTGGTCTTAAGGTCTCCAGTGTATCAAAGAAATGCCCAGATGACTGGCCAGCAGTGTCAAAAAGAAAACTTTCTGATTGGCATTATACAGATTAAATGGGCAATTGGTTGATTTCTTGGTATTTAGCATGTTGTTAATTAGTGAATTTAAACTATGAGCATTCCCCAGTAGGGGATTTGGAGAATTTGAGATCAGAGAGACTACAATTCTACTCTAGCTGACATCCCAGATTATTCTATGAGGATACCTTTCTAATAAACAGCTGTTGATTAAAATGTCAACCAAAGACTGGGAATTATTCAATGTTAAGACACTGACTATTCAGAAATAAAACAGAATTTGACTTTATAGGTATCTTTGAACTCGGAAGTTCTGGTCATCTTACCTTTCATGGGTCCAAAGGAGGGGACATTTATAAAGACAAGCAAAAACAGAGTGAAAGTTTAAGTCTCTTCAGTTTAGGTGGAAAGGGAAGGACGGGCATGAACAAAGTGAAAGCTGGCGAACAGCAATTTAGCATGACGTTAGCAACTCCTGGAGTAATGGCGTGTGATGCCCTCTTGAAGCTTGAGTAAGGAGCATAGGACTTTGTATGGAAATATTACTTCACCTAGTAAATAATGGGCTTTCAATCTTATCAGAAGAAATGATAAGGATTAGGGGGAAAAAAAAGTTCAAGCTGTGCCTAGGTCTAAGCTTGGGTTTTACAATGTACGTGTTTGGCATTACGTTCCCTAGGCCCCTCTTGGACACAGGCCCCGTGATCCAGTGAACAGGGCCTGCTTACCATGACTATTGTCCCAGTACTCCTCTGTCACTCAGCACATTCCGGAACCTGCTCAGTCAGTGTGTCTTGGGGATGATGAAGAATATTAATAATACGGAGAAATGGCCTCTTGTTCTTAGCGGTTTCATTAGGGTGATAATAGTCTAACCTTTATTGAGAACAGGCTGTTAAACCATGCTCTGTTCTCAGGGAATTTTCTACAACTTGTTTAATGAGGATATTGACCCTAGAAAGTGGTACGATTCGTATGCCCATTCACAGGTGAGGGATCTGAGACAAATAACACGACTGGCTTTCCAGAAGCCTCAGCTTGGCTTAGTGGTGGAGCCAGGACTCACATGCCAGCAGTCCCACTCCAGAGCCCGTACCTGACCCCTCTGTTTCTACCACTACTGTGGGCCAGACAGGGGGAAGGATCTTAAAAACATTTGGCAATAGCCTTTCACTTGCTAGCCTAGCGATTCTGGCTGTTCTCATCTTTGGAGCCCTGTTCCACACTGCATTCTCTTCGGCCTAGGAAAAGGGAGAGAGCAGGATGATTGACTGGAAAAGGACAGGATGTTTTTATTTAAATCCTCATGGTTGGGCATGTGGGTGGCTCAGTGGGTTAAAGCCTCTGCCTTCAGCTCAGGTCATGATCTCAGAGTCTGGAATCGAGCCCCACATCAGGCTCTCTGCTCAGCGGGAAGCCTGCTTCCCCACCCCTTCTCTCTCTCTGCCTGCCTCTCTGCCTACTTGAGATCTCTCTGTATGTCAAATAAATAAAATCTTTAAAAAAAAAAAATCCTCATGGTTTTACTTACCCACTTTAGCTCAAGTTGGGACTTTACATTGGCTTCATCCAAGGCGAGAAGACTAGAGAGTCAAAGCTCCTTGTGGTTCAGAGCTGGTCCTTCAGATACAGATCGCTGGCGAATATATAAGCAAAGAGCAAATCAGGAGAGAAGGCACTTTGAAATTGGCAGGAAAAATGCTTATTAACAGCCCCATGGGAAGGGCATATGGGGCGTGAGGGGGCTAAGCAGAGCTTTTATACCTCTCCACCGAGCAGTGGGGATCCTGGTGTGTTCTCTCACAGAGGTCTGCCCTGCTTCTCTTTTCTAAGTAGGAGCCTCAGACAGTATTTTGAATATCAAAATGGGAGCAACCAATAAGATGACAGGCATCTACAGGTGTCCGCATGAAGGAAGGCTGTATCCCTCCTGCCTGCTCTCCGAGGCACTCTCCTGGCAAAGCAGGTTCACACACACACATGCGCCTTGTCCCTCTATCTAATCATTTCATTCCCAGATGACGACAGCTGGCCCATGAAAAACGAGGGATAGAACTGCTTGGGTCCACTTAGATGTGAATTTTTGTTTTTTAAATAAATACAGTGCTGTATCAATAGCATTTTTTCTCTAGCTTCTTTTATTGTAAGAATACGGTATATAATGTGTACACAAAATGTGTGTTAATGAACTATGTATGTTATTAGTAAGGGACCCAAGCAATAGTAAGCTATGAATAGTTAAGTTTGAGGGGATAAGAAGTTACATGCAGATTTTCAACCACATGGAGGGTTGAAAATCCCACGCATTGTTCTAGGGTTAACTGTAAAAGAAAAGTACCCCCATTGTGTACTAACGGGATGATTTTTTTTCCCTCTTTTTCATCACAGCAGAATCTAAGAAGAAGAAAAAGGAAGGCAAGAAACAGGAGAAGATGCTGGACTAATGGGTGCCGCCTTCTGTGGAACACGGAAAGGATGTCAGCAAACAGGATCAGTTAACTATTGCATTTATACCTATGTAGGCTTTTTATTCAACAGTTATCTATAGCTTAAGTACACGATAGGCAAAAACAAAAAAACAAAAATTTTGTAGTAGTGTTTTTTTTTAAATGTATACCATAGGACCACTAGGGGCTTATAATAAAGGACTGTAATCCGATTTAGAAAGTTGACTTATAGTATATGATACATGGTAGAGAACTGAGGTAAGTTTTTTGGAGTTATGTGGTATTTTACATTTAAATTTTTTTTTTTTTACTTTTTTTCTTTTGCCAGTAATTAAGTGTTATGACCATGTAAACTACTTTTCTTGTTAATTTTTTCACCTAGACTTTTTTTTCCCAATGGAGAAAAACATACATACTAAACAAAACAGCAATAAACTATAATCATCCTATCTGAGGAAAATATCTTGTTTTCTGCCAATGGATTAAAAAAAACAAAAAAGCAAAAAACTTTGGTTAGCAAAATGGGGGGAGGGGGCACAGGAAGCCCTAATTCAATGTTGCTTTTTTTTTTTCCTTTTCTTTCTTTCTTTTTTTTTTTTAAAGAAAAGCATTAAAAGAAATTCACTTTGGCAGGAACATTTTCTTGATGAAATTATTTTTCCTTCTGAGGAAAAAAAAAGACTAGGAAAATAAATCAAGGTGATGCTGAAAAAAGGTGCTTTTGTGTGCAGTGATTTGCTATTGCAACCCTCTTCCATGGTCTCCTACACTCCCACATTAACCTGCTATCAGACAAACTAAATCACTCGGGCACAAATGTTATAGAGGGTTTAGGTATACACAGCATAGATGTAAATGTACATCTCTGTATTTTTTTTTTAAAAGATTTTATTTATTTAACAGAGAGAGAGCGAGAGAGATCACAAGTAGGCAGAGAGGCAGGCAGAGAGAGGGGGCGAAGCAGGCTCCCCACTGAGCAGAGAGCCCCATGTGAGGCTCGATCACAGGACCCTGAGATCATGACCTGAGCCAAAGGCAGAGGCTTAGCCCACTGAGCCACCCAGGCGCCCCATACATCTCTGTATTTTTAACTATCAATATTTAGTGTTAAAGAATTGAACAAAAGTCCCAAAGTAACCCAGAGTTTAATAGACTAGGAAAACACTCTTCCTGATTTGGATTATGCAAGCTCAGACTTATCCAATATAAGAACAAAGTAACACATGCAAAATAGTAGTTTGTACTTGGCTTCTGTACGCTAACAATTCCAACTCTATTATCTACCATATGTACCAAGATATCTACCAAGGACTATCTGTACAACTCCCTTATCAGCTGGGTTCCAAGTACAATCTCTAAATAAACAAGTCAATGCTTCTATTAGAGAAATAACACCTCAGAAATCAGCTGAGATTAGCTAGTATTAAGCTCGAAAAAGCCACTGCTAATTTTAAAGTGGTAAGACTCGATAAACAAAACACCTATCTACCAAGATAACTCCAAGTCCACTTTCAGAAATAATGGTTTCAGCATATCTTGGGCTAGCCATAAAATCATTACAAATTGGTCTAATGATACAGCCAAAGAGCCTTCAAAGCTAAACTGCTCTGCAGTTGAGTCAAAGACTCCACTTGAGCTAAAAATGTTCAAGGGGGTCCTTGCTCCCCACTGAGTCAAAACCAGCTGCCAGTGAGGAGTAGAAAAACCTAAAACACTTTATGGACTCATGCTTGATAACAGCAGAGCACCTGGTAAAGAGCGAATGACAGAGACATGAACCATGAATGCAGTCCTTTTACCAGAGGACCTTAATAGGAAAAAAGCACTCATGGGGATGGATGGAGGAGAAGAAAGTTTTGAGTAGGGTTCTTTCTAGCAAGTCCCATAAGGCTAGAGATGGTGGAAGAGTCTGCGGCAAATTTTGTTAGCCTCTCAGCTAATACTGCTCCTCCATCATTCTTTAGCCAGAATAGCAGCTCAGGAATCGGTAATGAGCTAAGGTAAACTAGAACAAAATCTCCCCAAAGAAAAGCAGCTCTGTAAGTAATCGTGGCATCCCCTCCACTCACAGGGCATGGAGGATGATTCCTAACCATAAGATAACCCTCTGAGTCTCTGTTAAAGCAAGGGCAAGGGTTGGAATGTTCATTGCTGTTGCATAAGCTATGAAATGAAACTTACCCTAAGTCTTGAGAATTATTCTACCCCAACTCCAGCTTAAAATATCTTGCTGAAGTACTGAAAACATACAAAAGGACAAGCTCAAAAAAAAAAAAAAAATTCTCACAAATAGGAGAAAACAGACCATCATTAGTCATTTCAGAGAGTGTACTAGCAAACTCTTCTTCCCAAATGTTCTGAATTTTATGGACTTTACCTTAAAGTTTATTTAGCCTTGAGGTAGGAAAGGGAAATATAAAGAATCAGCTATGATAGAAAAAGAGGCTTGGAAAGTTGGCAGAGTAGGAGGACCCTGAGTGCATCTCATCCTACATTTACAACTAGTTATCACCATATCCAAGAACATGAATTGGAGAGCGAACCAAGGACTGACAGAACAAACCCCACAGAAGCTGCCGCATTAGAGAGGTTAGAAATCGGAGAGGTTAGTAAGGGCCAAAATGGTAGTTGGGAATTGACCAAAGGAGAGAGGAAGCTGTAGGGCTCCATGGACACAGAGAGGGGAAAACCCAAAGAAGCCTGCACGGGGAAAATGAATCCCTGTAATATATGGCCTTGAAACCAAGAAGGGCTGAATTCTGTGAGTCTGTATAACCAGTGGGACTTAGGGCCTGGAGCTTTAAAAGTCAGCTGACTGAGCAGTGAGTGAGCCAGGATAGCCAGTGGTAGCTGGGTCTCTACCCCTAAAGAGACAATAGCCCAGGGAAAGTCAACATAGAAGCCACAGTTTGCACAACATCAGGGAGATCTGTTTATGGTAATTTCAGAGAGAGTTGGGGGAACTTCTCTGGGAACAAAGGAGCCAGCAGCATATACAGAGCCACCTGAGTGAGGTGGCACTGCACAGACACTTACCACTTACCCTGCTAGCAGTATGCTCTGCCCATGAGTTCTGAGGACTCACCCACTCCAGACACCAGTCTGGGCCCTGGGCTCAGTACAATGCAGTGCAGGCCCCACCCAACTGCAATGCACACAGACACTGCCTGTCCCGGCCACCAACACCATGACCATGCACCATGCTCCCAGCAGCTCAATGCTGCCCTGCCCCTGAGTCCTTCTGTGGTCATGCCTCCTGAGACCCTGCATGCTTGGTTCTCACTAACATCACAGAGAGCAAGCACTGGCCACAATAGGCAGAAAATCCATGCAGACAGCTGGGCTGAAAGGTAAAGGGACTCAGACACAAGAGCAGGACACTAGCAACACACATAGGAGAATCCCCTGAAGTGCTGGGTTCTGGTGAACAGGAGACAGTGCACTGCAGGGCCCTACAGGACCTCTTCTTCCTAAAGCCACTACTCACAAGAGCAGAACACATAGCTGACTGACCTTAACACGCAGGAAAGGCAGACACAGAGAGGTAGACAAAATGAGACAAGAGAGATATGTCCCAAATGAAAGAAACAGGACAAAGAATAGGACAAAAGGATAGGAATATAGGAAAGAATAGGACAAAATCAGAGCAAAAGGTCTATGTGAACAGAAACAATATGCCTGAGACAGAATTTGAAGTAATAAGATATTCACTGTGCTTGGGAAACCATGAAGGACATCACTAAGGCCCCTGACAGATGAAAAAATAACACATCAGAGATCAAGAACATAATACATGAAATTAAAATGCTATAGATGGAATAAGTAGTAGACTACAAGAAGCAAAGGAAGATATCAGTGACCTGAGGATAGAGGAATGGAAAGCTATGGAGCTAAACAGGTGACAAACAAATCCTGCATAATGGGAATAGACTTAGAGAACTCAGCAGATAACATTCAAGTTAGAGGGATGCCGGAAGACTAAGAAACAGGGAGAGAAAATGTATTTGAAGAAATAATAGCTGAAAACTTTCCAAATCTGGGATTGAAAGCAGAGATCCTGATTCAGGAGGCAAAGAGATTGCCCAATAGATTGAACCCAAGGCAATCCACACCTAGACACATAGTAATTAAAATGGCAAAAAAATAAAAAATAAAAAAATAACAGAGAATGAATTTTAACGTTTCCAAGAGAAAAGGTGGCAGATACAAAGGAAATCCCATAAGGCTATTTGTTGATTTTTCAGCCGAAACTTCACAAGCCAGAGGAAAGTGACATGATGCATTCAATGCTGAAAAGGAAAAATATGCAGCCAAGAATACTTTCTCCAGCAAGGCTATTATTTAGAATAAAAAAAGGAGAAAGCATTCGCAGGCAAAAGTTAAAATTCATGACCATTAAACCACCCTTCTAAGAAATGTTAAGGGGTACTCTGAGTAAGAAAAAACAAAAACAAAAACACAACTGAGTGAAAGAAAAATAGAAGCATGAAAGCAAAAAAAAAAAAATTTTTTTAACGTATATCTGTAAAAATCAGTCAAGAGAAGCACAAAATAAAAGGATGTAAACTATGATGCAAAATATCTGAAATGGGGAGGGGTGAGGAATAAAGAATAAGTTCAAAATTAAGTGACCATCAGTTTAATAGAGACTGCTACATGCAAACGATATATATAAGCCAATGGTAACCACAAATCAAAAAACAGTGATATGAAAAAAATAAAGACTAAGGAATCCAAGTATATCCCAGAAGACCATGAAAGAGAGAAAGAGAAGGATCAGAGAAAAACCATGAGAACAAGAAGTAACAAAATGGTAATAAATATATATCAATAATTACTTTGAATATAAACTGACTAAATGCTCCAGTCAAAAGACATGGGGTGATGGAATGGATAAAAAAAGCAAGTCTCATCTATACACTGCCTACAAGAGACTTATTTCAGAGCTAAAGGCATCTGCAGATTGAAAGTGAGGGGATGGGGAAATATTTATCATGAAAATCGATGTCAAAAGCCAGAATAGCAATACTTGTATGAGACAAAATAGACTTTAAAACAAAGCCCAGAAAAAGAGACAAAAAAGGACACTATATGATAATAAAAGGGACAATCCAACAAGAATACATAACAACTGTAAATATTTATGCACCTATAAATACATAAAGCAGCCAATAACAAACATACAGGAGCTAATCAATAGTAACACAATAACAGCAGGGAACTTTTAACACCCCGATTACACTGATGGACAGATCATCCAAACAGAACATCAATAAGGAAGCGATGACTCTGAACAACACATGGGACCAGAAGGATTTAACAAATATATTCAGAACATTTCATCCCGAAACAGCAGAATACATCTTTCCAAGTACACATGGAACATTCATTCTCCAGAATAGATTATGTATCGGGCCACAAAACAAGTCTCTACAAATTTTGGAAGACTTTTCTGCATCTTTTACCATGCATTCTTTTCTTTTCTTTTCTTTTTTTTACGATTTTTATTTATTTGTCATAGAGAGAGAAGCGAGAGCAAGCACAGGCAGACAGAGTGGCAGGCAGAGGCAGAGGGAGAAGCAGGCTCCCTGCCAAGCAAGGAGCCCGATGCGGGACTCGATCCCAGGACGCTGGGATCATGACCTGAGCCGAAGGCAGCCGCCCAATCAACCGAGCCACCCAGGCGTCCCCCATGCATCTTTTCTGACCACAATACTGTGAAACTAGAAGTCAACTACAAGAAAAAATCTGGAAAGAGCACAAACACATGAAGGTCAAATAACAGGCTACTAAATAATGAATGGGTCAACCAGAAAAATAAAAAAGTACATTGAAGCAAGCAAGAATGAAAACACAATGACTCAAAACCTTTGGGATGCAGAATTCATTCTAAGAGGGAAGTTTATAGCAATATAGGCCTACCTCAAGAAGCAAGAAAAATCTCAATCTAACCTTATCCATCAATGAGCTGGAGAAAGAATAAATGAAGCCTAGAGACAGCAGAAGGAAGGAAATAATAAAGATTAGAGCAGAAATAAGTGATAAAGAAACTAAAAAAACAAACAATAGAACAGATCAATGAAACCAGAAGCTGGTTTCTGAAATGATCAACAAAATTGAGAAGCCTCTGGACATACTCATCATAAAAGAAGGAGGGAGTGAGAAAGGGCTCAAATAAAAATCCTAAATGAAAGAGGATGAATAACAACTAACACCACAGAAATACAAGCAACTGTAAAAGAATACTGTGAAAAACTCTACACCAACAAATTAGACAACCCAGAAGAAATGGATACATTCCTAGAAACATATCACCTACCAAAATTGAATTAGGAGGAAATAGAAAATTTGGACTTATTACTAGCAAGATGATTGAATCAATATTCAAAAAATTCTCCCAAAAAACAAAATTCCAGGACCTGATGGCTTCATAGGCAAATTCTACCTAAAACTTTAAAGAGAAATAATACCTATTCTATTCAAACTGTTCCAAATAAAAGAAGCAGGAAAACTTCCAAATTCATCCTATGAGGTGATTATTACCCTGATACAAAACCAGATAAAGGGGCGCCTGGGTGGCTCAGTGGGTTAAAGCTCTGCTTTCGGCTCAGGTCATGATCCCAGGGTCCTGGGATCCAACCCCACGTTGGGCTCTCTGCTCAGCAGGAAGCCTGCTTTCCTCCCTCTCTCTCTGCCTGCCTCTCAGCCTACTTGTGATCTCTGTCTGTCAAATAAATTTTTAAAAAATTTTTAAAAAAACAACAGATAAAGACACCACAAAAAAAAAAAAAAACTGCTGGGCAATATCTCTGATGAACATAGATATAAAAATCTTCAATAAAATACTAGCAAACCAAATCCGACAATACATTAAAAAATCGTTTGCCATAATGAAATGGGATTTAGTCCCAGGATGCAAGAGTGGTTCAATATTTGCAAATCAACCAATCTGATGCATCACATCAACAAGAGAAAGGATAAGAACCATATGATCATTTCAATAGATTCAGATAAAGCAGCTGACAAAGTACAAAATCCATTCATGATAAAAGCCCTCAACAAAGTAGGTTTAGAAGGAAAATATCTCAACATAAAAAAGGCCATAGATGAAAAATCCATAGTTAACATCATCCTCAATGGGAAAAAAAAACCTGAGAGCTTTTCTCCTAAGGTCAGGAACAAGGGGCACCTGGGTGGCTCAGTGGGTTAAGCCTCTTCCTTCAGCTCAGGTCATGATTTCAGGGTCCTGGGATTGAGCCCTGCATCGGGCTCTTTGCTCCGGGAGGAGCCTGCTTCCCCCTCTCTCTCTGCTTGCCTCTCTGCTACTTGTGATCTCTCTGTCATAAAAAATTTAAAAAATAAATCTTAAAAAAAAAAAAAAAAAGAACAAGCCTGGGTGGCTAAGCGTCTGCCTTTTGCTGAGGTCATGATCTTAGAGTCCTGGGATCAACCCCATGTCAGGCTCCCTGCTAAGTGAGGCATCTGTTTCTCCCTCTCCCTCTACCCCTCCCCCTGCTTGTGCTCTTTAATGAATAAAATCTTTAAAAAATAAAGAAAAAATGGTACACACACGCACACACACACGTACATGGAACATTATTCAGCCATAAAGAAGAATGAATCTTGCCATTTACAATGATGTACATGGAACTAGAGAGAATAATGCTAAGCAAAACAAGTCAGAAAAAGACAAATACCATATGATTTTACTTACATGTGGAATATAAGACACAAAACAAACAAGCAAAAGAAAAAGAGAAGAGACAAACCAAGAAACAGACTCTTGGCTGTAGAGAACAGTCTGATGGTTACGGGGTGGGGGGTGCTGAAAAAGGTGCGGGGGACTAAGGAGTGCTCTTGTGATGAGCACCAGTAATGTATCAAAGTGTTGAATCACTACATTGTACACCTGAAACGAACATAACACTGTATGTTAACTATACTTTAAAATAAAATGAAACTAAAAAACAAACAAACAAACAAAAACACCCAACAACAGTTGTAAGTCCTTAAATAGACTTATAGTGAAGACAAGCTTTCCTTCTAGTGATTAGGAGGGCACAAAGGAGCCTATCCAAAATCCTAGCAAAAACATTCCTTTAGTCACCAGAAAAGGTCCTTGTTCAGCTGGGTGATTACATCCTTTGCACATGTACCCTGGTAGACTTTCTGATTTATCTTGAATATGTGAATGCTGCTACATTACATACAGACAAAGAAGATCTGGGATAAAGATATTTTGACTTTATATATGCCTGGAGTGATATCCTAACTTCCTGTCAACCCGTAGGAGGAGAAAGCCAAACCCAACTATGTTCTAAATAGCTCTTAGGACCTACTAAATTGTATTGGTGGGGATGCATGGGTATTAAAAAAAAATTAATTTCATTTGTGGTTTCTTATTTGAGGAAAGAAAAGCTCCACTGCCATGGAGAAGAGATACTTCTTGAAGAGTAAGAGATACATACCTTTTTTTCATAATAAGCAACTTAACTCTATGTTCCTGAAAGTCTTAAATTAATTGTTTTATAACTTCTTTAAATGAAAACCAGAGGTAAATATGCTTTAGGAAGCACTGAATATACTACCTTTCACAAATTCAATTACTTAAAAATAGTTCCCAAACATAACATTTAGAACTTTATCAACCTTCAGTCATGAGATTTTCTAATGGAGTAAAGCAGAGGGCTTTTTCTCCATTCATCTTCTTTAAAAAATAAATAAATAAATATCTTTGGATGTGGAAAATTCTCTCCATGTCTTTCCCTGTATTACCATGTTTTTCTCCTGTGTTTCCCTGTTAAATCTTGGCTGCAAAGTCGGGCAGACAGAATGAAAGAGGACAAACTTTAGTCACAGACAGTAATTGCTCCAGGTCTGTCAAATAAATGCATTTTCGATCTACTTTTCAAAGAAGATACAGAGTCTTGGAATACATTTACATCAAGAGAAAGTGGCAACCAGCAATTCATGCCTACCTCAAACTAACGTAGACTCTAATTCCCCCAGAAATAAGATATGGGACATCTTAATCAGAGAAAAATGTATCACAGTCTGAGAAGTCCACCCCATGTCCCATGGTCTCTGTTCCTCTCGATCGTTCAGTCTTCAAGTGAGGCACCAAAAATGATGTAAACTCCTCAATTCTGTTAGGGTCACAAGTAAAACAATGTAATTCAAGGATGTTTCAACACAAAGAAATCCAGACCTACATGTGTTTATTTTTTTAAATTGAAAAGAACAGTAAAATCCAATTAGCTCTCAAAATCTGATCTCTGTAAAGGGTTTTATTTTTTTAGGGGACAAATACCTCAACAGGAAGTACATTGTCCAATGACTTCCTACGTATGTAACCACTGTAACTGTTATATTAAGTTAACCATGGGGTTGGTGAAGGAGATTATATGTCTCAATTATCACCACGTATTTTGGGGTTTTTTGGAAAATGTGCATGGAAGCCATACATTTTACATTAAAGAAGGAAAACATGCTGACATCATATCCCTAAATTCTTGTGAATAGAGGAATCACGTTAGAGATCATGTAGGTATAGTGATTATATCCATATACTCGACTTGACCTTAGTGGAGATACAAAGGTTACATAAAATAATAATCTCAGAGAATATTCTGTTTTTTGACTGTCAGATCTATCAAACACAGGCCAAAGTCATCGTCTTCGAGTGTCTCAGTTTATGAGACTTTTTGAGAATTACATGAATAGAATTATATGACCCACAGATTGAGATGCCTGCAATGAGTGGTATGAATTCTTAGACCACTAAATCCAAAAGTTGTATGCTTTTAAGGTAGTCATGCTAACAATTGAAATTCTTACCAATTTATTTACAGATTTGACCAACTACAGTCTGGTCTGGTTCCAAGGATGAAAGGTGAGAGAGAAGGGGCCTGTTCTGAGAAGTGGCCCAGAGGAGAGTGGGCAAGATATGCATAATTGCTCTCTGAGTTCCTTACCTCTATATTAAGCTAAAGGATACCTGGGCATCTAAGGTAGTTTTCTTTGGGGAACATTTGGTTTACATGTGGGTTATTTAAGCTAGGAAACCTAACCAGGGCTGGGGAAATTAAATTCAGGTGTTCTGGTGAATGCGTTTTTCTCAAGACACATAACAATATCCAAAATAAGATTCCATTCTCCTATGAAGTGCATTTCTAAAATGTGTTTGAAGAAATACTATTCAGTGTTACTTATATAGATCAATATAGATTAATTTCCTGAAAATCTCTTTGGGTATATTGCCCCTTCCAAATTCTGATTATACATTTTACCCCATAGAGTAGAACCAGCTTAAATTTACTAACTAATGTGTGAATTCCTTCATTAAGCATGTTCTTTAAGTGCTCAGCTCTGAAATAGGTGCTAGGGATGCAGGAAATCACAAAACGCTATTCTCAAGGCACTTACACTCCCCCTGAGGATCCGGACCATGAATACCGTGGTATTCTGGCAGAAAAGAACTTTCCAAAGCACAAAGTTGGAACCCACCAGCCTTCTTAAAGCTTATGACTGGAACTGGCCAGGCATCATTCCTACCACATTCTAATGATGAAAATGAGTCAGGGCCAGCTCAGATTCTAGGGGCAGGATCTACACACGGAGTGAATCCCAGGAAACAGGGTTCACTGGGGGTCTGATTGGGCACAAAATATACACAAATGTAAAACATACAGTAGATGGTATTACGTTCCATAGAAGAAAATGAAACCATGAAGGGCAATACACGGTGTTGGGTAAACACTGCCATCCGAAATACAGGGAGTGAAAAGAGAAGGGGACATTCGAGCCAGCAAAAACCAGAGACAGGTGAGAGAGCAGGTCATGGGGTTGCCTGCAGGAAAACATTCCAGGCAGAGAGAGCTCTGTAAGGCACAAGGTGCAAAGCTCCAGATGGAAGTTTCCAACACATTCCATGAATAACAGGGAGCCTGTGGATGCAGGAAACCATGGGTAAAGGAGGAAGAGCTCACGAGAGTACAGGAATGAGGGCAGCTCTAGTGAGGTGTGGGGACCAGAGGAAGTTTTATTTCTCCTCTGAGAGTACCTCTTCCTCAACCAAGAAGACAAAGTAAGAAGGCTGGCAGGGGCTTGGGAGCTTCAGGTTTCTTTAGATTCCTCAAATCCTTACTAACACAACTGCTGAACAACTCCTATACCATTATTGTCCTCAAGGTTCATACCACCTGTGGCAATGTTCTCCCTCGACCTGATTTCATTTAGTGAGCTGAAGGACCCATCTTTTGGTTTGGTTTTCATCAATCCCAGTCCCATAACAACTAGTAAGAGATGCTTGGTGGCAGGACTCTGGATTTCAGTCCATGCTTCAAAATGAAAATGTTAACATTTGAGCTCGTTTGCTTGGTTTAATTTAGCGGGGTCGACAGCAAAAGCCGCCTGTTACTAAAAGCCTCCATTACAGAACCCCAGCATCTCAGCAATAAGTTCATGGACCAGCTCTTCACTCTATATCGTGGACCTTTCATTTCCCAGCTTAGGATGCTGATGTCAAGCCCATTGCTTTTTAAATGAACTTCAGCTTCATAATTAATTCTACACACTTGCATCTCGGAAGGTCTATGCCCTATTCTATACCTAACAGCCTCCCCTATGCTCTTGTTCTCGATTTCTGCATCGTGCAGCATTCTTTTGTTGCAACTAATAGAAACTGCTATTCTTAAACTGAATGCAGTATAATGTGTGTGTGTGCAAAGACATTTTTTGAAAGGATATTCAGTGGCTCATAGAATTGAGTAGAAGAGGCTAGGGAAGGGTAGAGGATCAGAAGAGCATTAAAAACAAACAAACAAACAAACAAACAAAAAAGACAAATATTCTGAACATGTGAGCAGCCCAAGAGTTCCTCACATGATTCAGTTCCAGTGATTTTTGGTCCCTCTATGTTCCCTCATTCATGGGACATTCCTCCTGGGACAGGACTCTGCTTGGCCCAACCCGGGCCACATGGGACTCCCATTGTGTTCGAGTTTCCAGATGGGCAGTCTATCAGAATCACACAAAAATGAAATGGAGCAAGTCTTCTAAGACAGGCATGTTTGCCAAAAAGAAAAAGAAAATACTAAAAATGAAGCATTAAAAGAATTGTTTTAATCAATTATTTTCATAATGCTTAATATTAAACTATTAAAAACAAGGACTGCCAGGAAATCAGCACTGATGTGGGCTGGAACCAAGTTGTACAGAAATTTGAATGCAAGGAAAAGGAGCTTGTTGGTTAACAAAGAGTTACTCGTATTTTTAGTAGGAGACTAGCGTGAGTAACAATGCTTACACTTGAAAGATTTTAGTCTGTCACCTGGAAGTGGTTTATAAGATAAATTTGAATAGCAAAGCACTTAAGATGGAGAGACAATTTAGGCAGTTATTGGAATTTTCCAACTGAGAAATAATGAAGGTCATTTGGATCTGTCATACATTTGCCTCTGGCCACCCAGTCATTTTCTCTTATATTTTTTTTTTCCTCTTCTATCACTGTTGCCTTGTTATTTTCTTTGTGATCCAAGGAGATCTAATTTAATAACGCATTTTTCTTCGTGTTTTGGGAGCCTAATGTCAGATAGCTATCTCTTATTGAGTATGGCAGATTTAGAAAGCTGACCAGTTGTCACAAACTTCCTGGTTCTATGACTTCATAGCCCTCCCTTCCTATTAGCATGAATGAGGTCACCTTGACCAGCAGACTTAGTCCCAATATGAACCTTGTGAATTGTCCTCTAATTGACCAGTAAGATATTCCCCGGCAAGCCACTCACATTGTGTCCCATGTATAAGATACAGAATCATGCCTTACACCTCTTTATTACCTCTTTCCACCATGTCCTTAATTGACTCCCTTGAAGTTCGCCCAGTATTCTGGCCTTTCTAAGAGGAGGCTCTGTTTTTCTAACTCTACCCTCCCCTTCTAGCCACACCATCATCATCCAGATGTAGTCCTGCTCTGAATCTCTAACCACATCTGGACAGACTTGTCTGATGTGAATCAGGGTATGACTCTGCATTTTGCCTGATCTTAGAGTACTTGCTAGCATATTCCCTGGGCTTCGTGACAGCTCATGTTTTCCTTTATTTTCCTGGACTTCCCTGATGCTAGCCTCTGGCCAGCCTGGGGCCTACACCTATATTCTCGGGTCGCTGAGTGCGAGGTTCTTTCCACTGGGCCAGCCCTCCTATCATCTCCTCGCCCATCACCTTCCTTTCCTTTCCTTCCTTTCAGCAGCTCCCATCCCTGTGTGGAGATCTCTGCTTCCAGATTTAAGTCCTTCTGAATCATCCCTACCTGCCTGAAGTTATCCACTCGATCTCTGGGTGTGTGCTAAGATAGGGGAAGTCATTTAAATGGAAGAGAATGCACACCCCGGAGAGTGCAGAAAACAACAGAGAGGGTGCTGTAACACCTTATCTTATCCACTCAGGCAGCGAGAGGAGTCGTGATAACAATCAATCACAGGAGAGTCCCAGAGAAGAGGCTCACAGATGGGGCCCTTCGCCTAGAGACTGGTAGAGAATACTGTGATAGAGCACTGAGAACACTAAAACCAAGATGCTTGTTCTCAAGTTGGGGTTCTTAACATGTTTTTTATCCCACGAACTCCTCTGGCAGGCTAGGCAAGCCTATGGGTCCCCTCACAGAGCAGTGTTTTTATGCTTAAAATAAACTGCATTGGACTAGAAATGATTCCAAATGTATTGTAATACAGTGCAACTGTATTTTTAAAAGTTTAATTTAGAAATAATTTGCCTCACTACCCATTAAATAATAGGTTCTAGAGTTCAGTCTAATCACTATAGTGATCCATCCAATGGATGCTTCTAGATATCTGCAAAGCTAGAACAATGAGACAATCTGTGCTTTTCTGTTCATGACACAGTCACAAATACTGTTAATACTGTTGTGGCTTGTTGCCCATAGTTGTCATGGAAGAAAATGTCAAATTTCTGTTCAGAGACATGTGAAAATAACCATGATTTTTTTCCCCCTGTTTCAGTCATAGATCCCCAAATTTACTTCAGGTACCCATTAGTTAAGAACCCTATTCCAATGGAAGTCACAACCCTAGGCAAGCCCAGAGTGTTGCCGGAAATCTGTTGTCAATTCTTTCCCAATCACGCCCTTTCACTAATTTCTCAGGCTAGGATCGGCCTTTCTTCTCCAATACCAGGTTGTCCCTCCTTCCAAGCTGTGAACACACCACTGGATCCTCTCCCTGGTGCCTGGGCCCCCACTGCTTCCTCTGGGTGTGATGCTAGACCTCCTTGCAACAGTGGAACAATGGCCTTCTCTCCACTTCTTTTAGCTGTTACTCTCTCACTCATACACTGGTTCATTCATTAATTCAACCAATAGGTTTTAAGTGTACAAAACAGGCATGTTACATCTCTGGCCAGACTGGATTCAGAATCTATTCCTCACCTAACACTCTCATACTTTACCATCTCATTGCTTAATATTCACTTCTGACAATGTTTCTCAGGCTCAATCTTTCTTAAGAGATAGAAAGTTAGTTACCATCATGTATAGTTCACATTTGCAGATATGGCAATCTCTGCTGGGCAAATAATATTAATAATAATTTTCCTTTCCAATAGATCAAATCCGATAATGGATTTGAAACCACTGAACTTGAGGACTGTGGAATAAGATGGTGGAGGAGTAGGAGACTGAGATATCATCAGGTCCCAGGAGTTCAGCTAAATAGTTATCAAACCATTCTGAACACCTACAAACTGAACAGGACACAGAAGAGAAGAGCAACAATTCTAGGAACAGAAAATTGACCACTTTCTGGAAGGTAGGACATGTAGAGAAGTGACTGGAAGAAAGACTGTGGGGAGAGGAGCCAGATCCCAGCAAGTGGTAGAGCAGTGGAGCAGAAAATCAGAAATTTTAGAAGTCTGCTCCACTGAGAGACATCACTCCAGAGGCTAAGCAGGGGGTGGAGCCCTCATAGGGACAGTGTGGTCTCAGGACCTGAGGGAGCACAGAAAGACCAGGGGTGCCTGAGTGTGGCAGAACTCTCAGGTATCAGGGTGGGAAGTTGGCTGCAAAGACGGAGACAAGGAGGGGGACTCTCAGCTCGGTGTTACCTTAAAGCATGATCCAAGTCACATTCCGGCCACTGCTCTTTGAGCAGGGACCCCACAAGCTGCAGATCCGAGGAGACCCCTCCTTCCTCCTTTGGGAGGAGCAGCACAGGAGTGTGCTGCAGGAATCTGCTGAGTTTGGAGAATCCAAATGGGGTCGTGACCCAGAGAGAGAAATACTCGATCACAGGCCAGGAGAGCTCAGAGCGCAGCCAGAGACCAGGGAGACAGGACGGATTGACTGCTTTTTCTCTGAAGGTGTTCTGAGGAGGGGGCCCCCAAGCTCTTGGCTCCTACAGGGCCAGAGATTGGGAGGCTGCCATTGGAACAAAAGCTCCCGAGAACAAATCTGAGCAGATTACTTAGCCTGGCCCCTGGCAAGGGTGGTGCAATTCTGGCTCAGGCAAAAACCTTTGAGAATCACTGCAACAGGCTCCTCCCCGAGAAGATCAGTAAGAACATCCAGCCAAGACCAAGTCCACCAAACAATGAGAACTGCGGAACCCCAGAGCTAAAGGAAAGCAACACAGAATTCATGGCTTTTTCCCCCATGATCCTTTAGTCTTTCAAAGTTAAATTTTTTAAATTTTATTTTATTCTTATTCTATTTTTAAAAATTTTTCCTCTTTCCTATTTTAACTTTTTTAAAAACTATTTTATCTTATCAATGCCTTTTTAAAATCTTTTAAAATTTTCACTGTTATAGTCATATTTTATCCCTTCACTGTATTTAACCTTATTTCTTGTATATGTTTAGAGGTTTTTTTTTTTTTAATTTTGGGATACAACTTCTTCTAATCGATCAAAATATACCCTAAATCTAGCACACATCTTTGTTCTAGTCTCCAGCCTGATCACATTTTTTCCTTTCTCTTTCAAACAACTTCTTATCAATCCCTTTTTCAGAATCTTTTTAAATTTTCAACTTTACAGTCATATTCCATCCTTTCATCATGTATACCCTTATTTTTGTGTCTATATAACTTTTTCTTTCTTTAAAATTTTGGGAGGTAGTTTCTTCTAACAAGCCAAAATACACCCAAAATCAAGTGTGTGGCTCTGTTCTCTTCACCAGTCTATTTAATATATATGTATGTATGTATATACATTCCCCCCACCACCTTTCTTCTCCCCCTGGTTTCTGGTCTCTTCTGATTTGGTTAGTGTATATTTTTCTGGGGTTGTTGCTATCCTTTTAGTATTTTGTTCTCTCAAGCATCTCTTCTTATCTGGATAAAATGACAAGGCAGAAAAACCCACCACAAAGAAAAAGAACAAGAGGCAGTATTGATGACTAGGCATCTAATCAATATGGACATTAGTAATATGTCAGAACTAGAGTTCAGAATGACAATTATCAAGGTGCTAGCTAGGCTCATAAAAAGCATGGAAGACATTAGAGAATCCCTTTTTGGAGAAATAAAAGAACTAAAATCTAACCAAGTTGAAATTTTAAAAAGCTATTAATGAGGTGTGATAAAAAACGGGAGGCTCTTGCTGCTAGGAAAAAAATGAGGCAGAAGAGAGAATTCATTATATAGAAGACGAAATAGAGACTAAAGAAGTCGAGCAAAGGACACAACCAACTACTGGAACACAACTGGAGAATTCAAGAGATAAGTGATACTTTAAGACAAAAAATTAGAATAACTGGGATCTCAGAACAAGAAAAAAGAGATAGAGGGGCAGAGAGTATATTGGAGCAAATTATAGCAGAGAATTTCTCTAATTGGAGGAGGGAACAAGTATCAAAATCCAGGAGGCACAGAGAATCCCCCTCAAAATCAATAAAAATGGGTCCACACCCAGTCATCTAATAATAGAACTTACAAGTCTCAGTGACAAAGAGAAAATCCCAAAAGCAGCTAAGGACAAGAGGTCTGTAACATACAATGGTAAAAATATTAGATTGGCAGCAGACCTATCCACAGAGACCTGGCAGGCCAGAAAGGACTGGCATGATATATTCAGAGCACTAAACAAGAAAAATATGCAGCCAAGAATACCATATCTAGCTAGGTTGTCACTGAAAATAGAAGGATAGATAAAAAGTGTCCGGGACAAACAAAAATTTAAAGAATTTACAGACACCAAACCAGCCCTACAGGAAATATTGAAAGGGATCCTCTAAGCAAAGAGAAAGTAAAAGTAACAGACAGAAAGGAACAGAGACAATATACAGTAACAGTCACCTTACAGGCAATACAATGGTACTAAATTCTTACCTTTCAACAGTTACCCTGAATGTAAATGGGCTAAATGCCCCCAATCAAAAGACATAGGGAATCAGAATGGATTTAAAAACAAAAAACAAAAACAAGAGCCATCGATATGCTGTCTACAAGAAACTCATTTTAGACCCAAAGATACCCTCAGATTTAATCTGAGGGGGTGGAAAACAATTTACCATGTTAATGGACATCAAAAGAAAGCTGGGGTGGCAATCTTTAAAACAGATAAATTAGATTTTAAGCCAAAGACTATAATAAGGGATGAGAAAGGACACTATTAAAGGGTTTCTCCACAAGATCATCTAACAGTTTTAAATATCTATGCCCCTAACATGGGAGCATTAATAACAATTAATAACAAAAATTAAAGAAACACATCAACAATAATGCAACAATAGTTGGGGACTTTAACACCCCCTTACTGAAATGGACAGATCGTCTAAGCAAAAGATCAACAAGGAAATAAAGACTTTAATGATACCCTGGACCAGAAGGACATCACAGATATATTTAGAACATTCTATCCCAAAGCAATAGAATACACATTCTTCTCTAGTACATGTGGAACACCCTCCAGAATAGATCACATCCTGGGTCACAAATCACATTTCAACAGGTACCAAAAGATTGGGATGATTCCCTGCATATTTTCAGACTACAATGCTCCGAAACTAGAACTCAATCACAAGAGGAAAGTTGGAAAGAACCCAAATACATGGAGGCTAAAGAGCATCCTACTAAGGAATGAATGGGTCAACCAGGAAATTACAGAAGAATTGAAAAAATTCATGGAAACAAATGAAAATGAAAACACAACTGTTCAAAATCTTTGGAACACAACAAAAAGGTCCTGAGAGGAAAATATATAGTAGTACAAGCCTTTCTTAAGAAACAAGAAAGGTCTCAAATACACAACCTAACCCTACACCTAAAAGAGCTGGAGAAAGAACAGCAAAGAAAGCCTAAACCCAGTAGGAGAAGAGAAATCATAAAGATCAGAGCAGAAAGCAATGAAATAGAAACCAAAAGAACAGTAGAACAAATCAACAAACCTAGGAGATGGTCCTTTGAAAGAATTAAAAAGATTGATAACTCCCTGGCCAGACTCATCAAAAAGAAAAGAGAAAAGGTGGTGCCTGTGTGGCTCAGTCAGTGAAGCATCTGCCTGTGGCTCAGATCATGATTCCAAAGTCCTGGGATCAAACCCCACATCAGGCTCCCTGCTCAGCAGAGAGCCTGCTACTCTCTCTCCCTCTGCCAGCCATCTTGTCTACTTGGGCTCTTTCTCTCTTTGTCAAATAAATAAATTATTTAAAAAATTAAAAGTAAAAAATAAAGAAAGGAAAAAAGACCCAAATTAAAATCATGAATGAAAGAGGAGAGATCACAACCAACACCAAAGAAATACAAACAATTATAAGAACATATTATGAGCAAATATACAGCAGCAAATTTGACAATATGGAAGAAATGGATGCATTCCTACAGACCTATAAACTACCAAAACTGAACCAGGAAGAAATAGAAAATTTGAACAGACCCATAACCAGTAAGGAGATTGAAGCAGTCATCAAAAATCTCACAACAAACAAGAGCCCAGGGCCAGATGGCTTCCCAGTGGAATTCTACCAAAAACTTAAAGAATTAATTCCTATTCTCCTGACACTGTCCCAAAAAAATAGAAATGGAAGGAAAACTTCCAAACTCATTTTATGAGGCCAGCATTACCTTGATCCCAAAACCAGACAAAGACTCCATCAAAAAGGAGAATAACAGACGAATATCCTTGATGAACACGGATGCAAAAATTCTCCCTCAAATACTAGCCAATAGGATCCAACAGTACATTAAAGGGATGATTCACCATGACCACGTGGGATTGATTCCTGGGCTGCAAGGTTTGTTCAACATCTGCAAACCAACCAATGTGATATAATACATTAATAAGAGAAAGAACAAGAACCGTATGATACTCTCAATAGATGCTGAAAAAGCATTTGACAAAGTACAGCATCCTTTCTTGATTAAAACTCTTCACAGCATAGGGATAAAGGGTACTTACCTCAATATCATCAAAGCCATCTATGAAAAACTCACAGCAAATGTCATTCTCAATGGGGAAAAACTGAGAGCTTTTCCCCTAAGGTCGGGAACACAGCTATTCAACATAGTACTGTAAGACCTAGCCTCAGCAATCAGACCAACAAAAAGAAACAAGAGCCATCTGAATCAGCAAAGAAGTAGTCAAACTCTAACTCTCTGCAGATGATATGATACAATATGTGGAAAACCCAAAAGACTCCACCCCAAAACTGCTAGAACTCATACAGGAATTCAGTAAAGTGTCAGGATATAAAATCAATGCATAGAAATCAGTTGCATTTCTATACACCAACAACAAGACAGAAGAAAGAGAAGTTAAGGAGTCAATTCCATTTACAATTGCACCCAAAGTCATAAGATACCTAGGAATGAACCTAACCAAAGAGGCAAAGAATCTGTACTCAGAAAACTATAAAGTACTCATGAAATTGAGGAAGACACAAAGAAATGGACAAATGTTCCATGCTCATGGATTAGAAGAACAAATATTTTGAAAATGTCTAGGCTACCTAGAGCAGTCTATACCTTTAGTGCAATCCCTATCAAAATACCATCAACTTTTTAAGCAAATAATCCTAAAATTTATATGGAACCAAAAAAGACCCCAAATAGAGGAATGTTGAAAAAGAAAACCAAAGCTGGCGGCATCACAATTCCAGACTTCATGCTCTATTACAAAGCTGTAGTCATCAAGACGGTATGGTACTGGCACAAAAACAAACACATAGCTCAATGGAACATAATAGAGATCCCAGAAATGGACCCTCAACTCTATGGTCAACTAATCTTCGACAAATCAGGAAGGAATGTCCAGTGGAAAAAAGACAGTCTCTTCAACAAATAATGTTGAGAATACTAGACAGCTACATGCAGAAGAATAAAACTAGACCATTTCCTTACAAACTGTACAAAAAAAGACTCAAAATGGATGAAAGACCTCAATGTGAGATGGAATCCATCAAAATCCTTGGGAACACAGGCAGCAGCCTCTTCGACCTCAGCCGCAGCAACTTCTTCCAAGAAGCATCGCCAAAGGCAAAGGAAGCAAGGGCTAAAATGAACTCTTGGGACTTCAACAAGATCAAAAGCTTTTAGATAGCAAAGGAAATAAAAGACAACTGACAGAATGGAAAAAGATATTCACAAATGATGTATCAGATAAAAGGCTAGTATCCAAAATCTATAAAGAACTTATTAAACTCAACACCCAAAGAACAAATAATCCAGTCAATAAATGGGCAGAAGACATGAACAGACATTTTGGCAAAGAAGACATCCAAATGGCCAACAGACACATGAAAAAGTGCTCAACATCACTTGCCATCAGGGATATACAAATCAAAACCACAGTGAGATGCCACCTCACACCAGTCAGAAGGGCTAAAATTAACCAGTCGGGAAACAACAGATGCTGGTAAGGATGCATAGGAAGGGGAACCCTCCTACACTGTTGGTGGGAATGCAAGTTGGTGCAGCCACTCTGGAAAACAGTATGGAGTTTCCTCTAAAAGTTGAAAATAGAGCTACCCTATGACTCAGCAATTGCACTACTGGGTATTTACCCCAAAGATAAAAATGTAGTGATCTGAAGGGGCATGTGCACCCCAATGTTTATAGCAACAGTGTGCACAGTAACCAAACTATGGAAAGAACCTAGATGTCAATAAACAGATGAATGGATAAAGAAGATGGACATCTCCTTCTGTATGTATGTATACACACACACACACACACACACACACACACACACACACAATGGAATACTATGCAGCCATGAAAAGAAATGAAATCTTGCCATTTGCAATGGTGTGGATGGAATTAGAGGGTATTAATGCTAAGTGAAATAAGTCAATCAGAGAAAGACAATTATCATATGATCTCTCTGAAAGGAGGAATTTGTGAGGCAGGGCAGTGGGCCATAGGGAGTAGGGAGGGAAAAAATGATACAAGATGGGATTGGGAGGGAGACAAACTATAAGAGACTCAATCTCATGAAACAAACTGAGGGTTGCTGGGGAGAGTGGGGATAGGATGGCTGGGTCATGGACACTGGGGAGGGTAGGGAGTGCTGTGAAATGTGTAAGCCTGATGATTCACAGACCTGTATCCCTGGGGCAAATAATACATTATATGTTAATAAAAATAATACACACAAAAAAAAGAAAATGTAGAACTCTGAAAGCAGTATTAATAACTTGGATTTACTGAGTGCATACTACCTGCAAAACATTGTTATAAATTCTTACTGTGGATTGTCTCTTTAGTTCTCATAACAATTCTGAGAGACAAGGGCTATTAATACCTTCATTTCATAGTCATACTGAGGAGGGGAAAGATGGCAGAGAGTAGGAGACCCTGATTCAATCGTTCCCCTGAATTGAGCTAAATATCTACCAGAACACTCTATACACCCATGAAATCATCCAGAAATCTAAGATAATACACTTCTGGATCTCTACAGGAGCAGAGATCATCAGTGGGGAGGTAGAGTGGAGTGGGAGCGCACAGACTGATATTGGAAGATAAACAGAAGGGGGAGGGAGCCACCAGAAGTGACCCACTGGAAAGGAATACCCCAATACAAAAGTGACCTGTGCTTGGGGACCAGCATTAACTTGGAATCTGGTTAAATGCACCCAAAACAGAACAAAGGGTCTTAAGGGGCAATTGGTGGGACTGGGAGGCCACACAGTCAAAATAAGATTCAAAAAGGCTAATAACTTGTCCCGTGACACTCAGTACTAAAGAACAAAGACATTGTATCAATAGCTACATTTTAGCCACTTTCATTATATGAAAATTATATATATTCAGCGTTATATGACTGTATATTGTGATATTTAGCCATATTTAAATAAGGACCACTGGAATGCATTCTGCCATTTGTATGTAAATTACTTCTGGACGTTATTAAGTTAAATAACAGCCATGAAACACAAGGTAAGAAGACGATTCCCCCAACCACCTTCTTTAGGTGAAATGCAAATACCAATATTCGGTTGTACCTGAGGAGTAACTTACACATTCTTACACAGCTCTAAGTTTTGGCAGGTTTTATTTCCTATTGTATTTTCTCTCATTATGTTAGGAGTTGGTACTTTGTTATCAACAATTTTGTTCCTTTTTTCGAAATAGAAAGGAATGGTCTTCTTTCAATGATGAGACAAAAATCCTGAAATTCTTATTAGAGAAAGAGCAATGATTGTTTTATCAGCTTAATTCAGGAAATGTAGACTAGATAAACAAGGTAAAGAAAACCTACTTAAAAAATTATAAACTTATAAACATTTGCTAGTTCTTTGTAGGAGCTCTGTTCTCATTTTTTAATATAAACCTAACACAATGAAAATATATTAGGAAAAAATTAGTAACTGTCCAATATTTTCTTTCTATAATTACTGTTAACCTTTTTATATGTATTCTTCCAAAATGTTCTCTCTCTCTCTATACACACACACACACACACACACACACACACACACACAGCAGCTCTAAAGTATGCAGGCAGATAAGATTGGAGCATTGCATTCTGGAGGATAGAACCAAGTCATCCTTATTGGGATGGATTCACATTTTAGATAGGAGTTCACCTTCTCAGACACCCTCATTTTGAGAGGGCTCACAGAACACAAGAATTACTCAACCTTCAGAATACTGTCTCATACAAAGCCCCATTTTATAGCCAAACAAAACAAAACAAAACAAAAAACAAACCCCACTGTAATAGGCAAGTGACCACAGGATCCATTGGTTGGTCCTAACACAGCATTACAAGGAGCTCCTGGCTCAGTAGAACTTCGAAATGGGTTTTATTATTTTGGTTTTTGGCGGGGGGGGGGGGTGTGTTTTGTTTTGTTTTGTTTTGTTTTATCTCAACTAATATGAGAGCTTGGGGACAAAACCTGTGCCATTTTGGCATTGAATTCTGTGACATGTAAGGTACCCAATTTAGCAGTGGTCACAAACTGGGTTGGTTAATATCATGAGGACAGTGAGGCCTTCAAGTAATAGAGGCCAGAATTCAATGCTTAAAAGCCAATAGCCTGAAGGCTGCAATTGCCTTTATGACCAGCAAGGCTGGAGGGACAGCCAACTGGACCTTGCCTTCAGGGGGTCTGAGAGATAATAACGGAATCTGGTGTTCCTAGAGACCAAATGGTAAGACAAGGCAGTCAACAAGGGTGATGTGAAGCACCTACAACCAGGAAAAGGTAAGAATAGAAAAGCAGGAGGCTGAGGGTGTTTGCTGCCAAAGTAGTTATGATTCCTTGTTCAGTTACTAAATCTGAGCTAATTTTAATATTCAGAACCCAATGACTGAACAGAACCAGGTCCTAGATGCAAAGACTCTGCCAGCACCGTACCAAGAAAATACTTTAATGATTCTTTTAGTCCTTCTCCAAGTGGATCTATGGACACTGAAAAGGTTGAATTTACCCCAAGGACAAGATAATACCCAGACATTTTGAGAAATATTGACAAAGTGTCTGACTTGACATTGGTAACTAGAGATCTAAATCGTCAACATCAAGCCCTCTATCCTAGCTTGAATAGGGGCTGAGGGAAACAAGGAAAGCACGGTGCCCAGATAAAAATCAGATCACAGTGGGCCCCATCTCAAGACCCATCCAGTGGTCATTTTTCCAATTCCAGAATGAATACTTGGTATCAACAAACTTAGCAATGGCAGTAAACCCCGTGTTGGGTCACAGCCCCCCAGTGAAAGGTATCACAGGCAAGGCAACCTCTGACCCTGCCCTCCTCCTGTAGCCAATACAGTTAGTCAAAAACAGTATTATATCCTCAGGGCAGATGGTGGAGGTAAGAGCCACCATTAGAAACCTAAAGTATACAGTGGGTGGTGGTACTTAGCCAGTCCTCCTTTGAAAGTCCGGCTCCTGAAAAATTACTGTAGGCTCTTGCAAGCTTAACCAAGGAGAAGGCCCAGCTGAAGTGGCTGTGCCAGACCCAGTATCCTGGTCAGAGCAGATTAATGAGGCTTCAGGTACTCTGTCGGCCGCCACTGTTTTGGCAAAGATGTTCTTTTTGATTCCGGTCAGAAAAAAGAATCAGGAACAGTTTCTATTTGTGGCTTAGTCTCTCTTCAGTCTTAGTTTTGCTTCAGGACTATATCGATGCTCCCGTTCTGTGTCGTGAGGCAGTCCGATGGGGGCTACCAGGACATCCCACCCAAATTAAACCAATCCATGATGGCAATGACGCCCTGCAAATCCGGAAGGAGGAACGAGAGACGGCTCGTATGTGGGAGACCTGGGCGAGGCACTCGTGTTCCCAGGGAGGGAATGGTAAGTCCTGTGAGAACTCGGGGAGCTGATACTTCGGTGGAGATTTTTGGGGGGTCCACTAGGAGGGGGGCTTCTGGGATATCTAGCTCTCTAAAGTAGAAGGCTTTAATGGCTTCAGCTTCCATCTGCTACAACAAAGAAAGCACAGGGCCTGGCCTTCCTCTTAGGGTCATGGAGATAAAACATTCCATTCGGCTCTGGCTCATCTATTGGGCTATACAGAATGGTCCACATTGAGTTGAGCGGGACCTTATTTGGAAAAGGCCTTCACTACAGGGCTAGGCTTTGGTGGAAGTATCCCTGAAGCTTGAGCATCAGGATGGAGAAGAAACTACAGTCCTGCATATGTATGTCAGCAGCGAGGAAAAACATACCACGGTAGGCTGCCGTTGCAAACCCCAGGGGAAGAATTGCAAGACAGGCCCTCAGGATTCTGAAGCAACTAAATTCTTACAGATCTGTTTTACAAAATTTACATCCCACCAGTAGACTATGGAAATTTCTGTTACTCTGTCGATGCTTGGAGTTTTGGAGTTGTCACACTTCTGAATTTTCTTAAGAAATCAATATAAACGTGATTTTTTTAATGTTATTTCGTACTATACATATAGAAAAAATAGAAAATAAATGTATCTTCCGAGCATCTTTACCTGCTGTAGATGGCAGCTGTGTAAGAGAGAAAGACAAACTAGCTAAGATCCAAAGTTCTTTCAACTCAAAACGGTAATTTTTAAAAATCAGGGAAAATGGATGTTTAGAACATGGAAGGAAGGAAGCTTCAGAAGTTTGCATAACCTTTACACCAATCGATACCTCATGATTATTTGTTTTTCTGTATTGTTGGTTACTTCTCCCTCCAATTACTCAAGATATGTGATAGTATTTCAACTCTAGAGATTAGGCCTTCCAGTGGCAAAATTAGGTAAAAAGGAAATGAAGAGAAAGTTATCTAATGAAGTAACTAGGAAATAAATAAATAAATAAAAATTCTAGGGAGTGTGTATTTCAGGACTGTTGAAGATTATTTGCTCGTGTTGGACTTGGCTACATTGATGTGTAAGTCTAGAGAACACTAGAGCATCTGACAGAATTCTAGTCAAACATTAAATGGAATCATAGGTGAATGGCTATATTCTTTACTTTTCCTCCCGATGCCTGTTTTTATTTTTTAAAGTCCACTTTCTGGGGGTAGGATTCTTACACTTAGCAGGAAAACTTCTTCTCTGGAATAGGATTCTGGACAGTCCCCTGGGCTCTGCTGGCCTGTTATCCATCAGACTTTAAGGAGCCCACAGCTACTGTCTATGTGATGGATACAGTTAGTTTGGTCTAAAGAAATACATATTAATCTCTACAGAAGAGGAAAATTAATTCCATGTCAAAGTAATTATTCCAGCTTGAGATGCCATTACTTTTCTCACTAGAAATTAACATTAGGATGGGACAGTTTTTTAATACGGGGTTCTCACTTTTTATACTCTACTGTCTTTTGTCTAGTTTCAGTAATAAATGTGTGGTTCGCAAAGAGAAGTCACATTCTTTCCAAGAATCATGATGATGGGTTTTTTTCTGCCATCTACCTTGGACTCAGTTTCTTTAATGGTTACCTTTCATGAACTTTGCTTTATAATTCCTAGTTAAGTTTCCCTTTTCAGACTTTAAGATACCATATTTCAATTTCTAATCAATTATGTAAGGTTATTTATTTATTTATTTTTCTTACCAATTACTAGCAGTTGGAGTCTACAAAGAGGCAGTCTCCAAGAAATTCAGAATATATTTTAAAAAGGAATGCCTACTATCTGCAAGTAAGCTACAAAGTCAGTATTTTAATTGGGTACATGCAAAGGCAGCTTAAAAAGCATGGCTACAAGTTCAAGGAATTGAGGGGTATGAGACTGATGTCACCCACCAGGGTGTGTTGATCAGAACCAGGAGTCTGGGGGTGGTGGGGGAGGTCCGCATAGAGGGGATGGTCTGCATAGGGAAAGGAGAATTGCAGGAGCCCCCATTGTCATGTGGGCATGCTCAGGGGAGGGAGACACATAAGCAAAAACACCTACCTACCTCATCCAACCTCACTGACTTGACAAAACCAATTTCACTGAGAACAAGTCCATACCCAATTTAGGTCAACGTATAGGAAGAAAATCAATGCCAGATCAAAGTGAGTACTGCAGCCTGAGATACAGTTATTTTCATCATTATAATTAATACATGGAGGTCAGGATTTTATGTTTCAGCTCTATTACATGGATAATTTGAGTTCAGTCTGCCATATGTATCCATTATTAGTATGCTGATAACTCCATCTCTGAGTCAGTGGGGTCAGCCCTTGAACTATGAAATATATTAGTCAATGTGATACTGCCTCATGGGATAACATTTAGTGCACAGCTTGTCTTTTCCAAGGGATAGTTCTGTTTCATGCAACTGTTCTTCAAATTTCTACAGTTGATATGGGTCATTAAAATTACTAGAGTAGAAAATGCTCTGTATTAAATTATTTAAAATATCATCAACTTCAGAGTACTATAATACATATTCATAGTAACATGGACTTCTACTCTAACATCTACTGGGATGAATAGAATTAAACCCAAGTTAGGAAACACATCAAAATTAAACCACCGGGAAATCTCATTCCCAACCAGTGGACTGCCAAACAAACTTTAATAACCTTCTGGAAGAAGCCTCTCCTCACATTTTATGAGTGGAGAAAAGAGAGACTTCAAGATGGTAAGTAGGGAGAGGAGAGTTCCTGTATGTCAAGAAAAATCTTTGAGACTGGAATGACACTTCTTCCAGGATTTATACAAGCTGCATAAAGTCTCACAGAAAATATGGGTACAGACTGTGTCATTATCAAAGTGTCTGACCATGTTCTGGCTACCTAAAATGTCAACTTGAAAAGGAAACTTTAGTAGGGAGAGATGGATAACTTGCAACAGAGGGAGATTTATTTTCTTTTCTGTCATCCTGTTGCATAATGGGCTCATTTTTAGTGATACTCCAATATACACTAAGCATAGTAAGTACTGGTAATGAATAAAATATCTTGGCAATGTAGAAAATATGTAAGACATGTGGTCTATCAGTATCTTGATTACCTGGGTAGAGTCCCAGTGCATCTTGATTAACCATGTGAACTGGTTCTCTGGGTTTTCTAGCCGTGTCTCTCACACACCTCTCCTATCCAGGAACTCAAATTGAACTAGCCTATCTTCATTTTTTGATCTAAATTATTTACTTAAATAAATATTCCAACAGAACAAAGCATGTCCTATGCTTCTGTTTTAGTCAGCAGGGGCTGCTATGACAAATTACCACAGACTGAGTGGCTTAAACAGTGAGCAATTATTTTGAACCCGGAAAGTCCAAGGTCAGGGTGCTGGTGGATTTAGTGTCTGGTAAGAGTCCTCTTCCTAGATTTCAGTCAGCTATGTTTTTGCTATATCCTCACATGAGAGAGGAGTGTGTGTGTGGGGGGGGGGTGGAGGAGGAGCTGTCCTCTCTCTTCTTACGAGGCTACTAATTTCATCCACCCTTATGATCTCATTGGAACCTAATTATCTCCCAAAGGCCTTACCTCTTAATACCTTTCCATTGGAGGTTCGGGTTTCAATATATGCATTTTAGGAGTAGGGGATACAAGCATGCAGCCTGTAACAGCCACAATGGATTAATTTCCACATAATGATAACTATATATTTGATACCTTTTGTATTACATCAAAGTATCACATAATTATGCTGAACAGAAATCAGATCTTTTTTTAAAGATTTATTTATTTATTTGACAGAGAGAGATCACAAGTAGACAGAGAGGCAGGCAGACAGAGAGAGAGAGGGAAGCAGGCTCCCTGCTGAGCAGAGAGCCCGATGCGGAACTCGATCCCAGGACCCTGAGATCATTACCTGAGCCGAAGGCAGCAGCTTAACCCACTGAGCCACCCAGGCGCCCAGAAATCAGATCTTAATATGCACTCAATACTGAGAAAAATCCTAAAGACCACTCTGATGAATTTTAAATCACTACTCATGTAGTTATATTAAAAGAGTTATAGAAGATTTATTAGACATGGAAAAAAAAACAAGTTTTATCAGGATACAGGGAAATCTCAGTAGAGCTAGTCTGCACCAAGACTACAACTGGAAAATACTCATTTACTGGCAGTTCTGAAAACCTCAAAAGCAGCAGTTCTCAGACTCTAGCACTCCACAGTGCCTGTGAAGTTAGATATGTTGTCTCTTCCACCATTCCCAATATCCTCCAGTTTGCTCCATGTTCTGTCTGCATTGTCCGTAATCACACTGGCAGGACGTCCAATATGTATACAATGTCCAAGAAATTCCTGATCTCACAGGCCCAGCATGATAAGTGATATGTGCAAGACCAAATCATCACCTTAAGACATGATTTGTCCACCAGATAAATAGCTCTTCCTCCAATGTAGAGTTTTGCTCTATCACTAATAGCTCCCTTCTGCAACTGCTTTCTAATTTCAATTGCCAGTTGTTTTGATCTCCATGACATCCTTACTAGGAGAGGGACTTCCTAACCTGAGGTAGCTGGGAAGGGTGCCTTTATAGTCCTGGTGGTTCTGTTAAACTTTCTGTTCCATTCGGTAACTACCGTGATTTCATTCAGTCCTCTGTTCATCAATCCTAGAGCTTTATACTTACACAAAGTAAGTAAAACATTAGAGGCTGTCCTTGTATATCAGTTCTAGAGATGTAAGGATCTGCTAGCTAATACCAGAGACTTCTGCTGGTGAGACTGTTCCTAGTACTGATTTCAGCCCTGCCTTTCATTCCAGGATTCACACATTTCTTGCCTTTTTTGAGTAGTGCCACCACGGAATCCCATCATCATCACTGAAATCAGACAAGCTGGTCTGACAGCAGTAATTCCCACCACTGAACCTGGCCTCTAGAGAAGAGCCACCATGAGATGCCACCTCTAATGAGGGATGTGTCTTCTGGACCCTCTTGGGGATGTACTTAGGGAGCAGATGGGAAAGCCTTACTCTACTGGAGCACTCCCTCCCATCTTCCTAAACCACTGAATACCACTCGCCTTTTCTTTTTTTCTTTCTTTTTTTTTTTTTTTTTAACAGCATAACAAGGAGAGTCTGGAATTTCATCTTCATTATATTGGATATAGGTTTTAGTCAACAAAAGCAAGCAAACTATCAGGATGCCTTGCAATCACCCATGCCAATGTTTTAAATACAAAATTGTGTCTTAATTCACTAATAGCAATATATTAGAACCAATCCAACAGTACATCCTGACTGAATAAGCTTGCATGGGACCAGCCCTTCATTAGGCAACAATTGTAAGACCTGGTCAAAGCCTAAAACCTAATTATTTGAAGGCCCTTGAGAGTGAACATAAGCACGGAGATCTGGGAGGGGTGTCAGTACATTAAAGAAGGAAAAAAGCACTGGATAAATATTTCATTTATTACAGTTTTCAGCCTTAGGAAAGGTCACAGTCTTTACCATGCAGAATGGCAAAACATCTGCTAGTAAATCCACATTCATTTTAGTCTATAGAGTTTTGAGAAACCACAGCCAGGAATAATGAGGGAGAAAACCTAGACAGGAGAGAACCAGAGAAATGGAATCTCAAGTTTTAAGTAAATCTCTGCACAAATCTCTGGCTAAAACTTGAATCATATATGTATCGGGTGACTCAAAACACCTCACCAAACTACCCCCCCCAAAAAAAAACCAAACCCAGAAAACCCTCCTCCCCCCAAAACCAAACCAAACAAAAACAAACAAACAAAAAAGAACTGTACTGAAATGTCAGGGGCACTTGGGTGGGCCTGGGTCTTGGATCAAGCCCCACCTCAGGCTCTGCACTCAGCACAGGGTCTGCTTGTCTCTCTCCCCTCTGATCCTTCTCCCACTCTCTCTCCCAAATAAATAAAATATTTTAAAAAGTATGAAATGTCAGATGCTACCCAAGTGTTGGCAGTTTAAGTTCAACAAGATGATTAGCTTTAAAGTTAGAACAAAACAAAACAAAATTCCTTATTGGAAACTATAATAGTATCCAGTCATAATATGCATAATGTCCAGAATAAAATTTAAAACTATTTTATATTTGACTTCCAGGAAGGATGGCAGAGTAGGAGGATCCTGGGCTCATTTTGTCCCACAGCTACTCCTAGATACCACCCATATCAGTGTAAATAATCCAAATAATTATTCCAAGAGTGGCAGAACAGACTCCATTGCTAAATGTAGAGAAGAGTCCACATCAATGAGGGTAGGAAGGACAGAGATGAATTTGGGAGCCAAATGGAACCATAGGACTGTTTGCGAGAGTGAGGGATGTCTTGTGCATGGACAGGGGAGAGAGGAACTGACCTCACACAAGATACTCCAGGCACAGGGGACCCACACTAGGAAGACAAATGCCCAGAACATTTGGCTTTGAAAACCAAAGGGGTTTAACTTCACAAGTTCTCCCAATCACTGGGACTTAACATATGGGACTTTAAAATCAGTGGGTTCAGCTCTGGGACAGCTGGAGGGCAAAGGAAACTGAATCCCTGTCCTTAAAAGACAGTATAACAAACAGCCCCACTGAGATACACATAAAATCAGTTCGAAAAACTCCTAGGGTATGCAGGAGGGAGATTTGTTTATTACTCTCAGACCATATTCTAGAGGGGCAGGGATCATTGCGAGACTTTTCCAAAAACAAAAGAACTCTTAAGTATCATTTCCATGTCCTATCACCCAGCCTAGATACAGTGACACCGGTGGGAGCCAGCACACCATCATTCTCCACCCAGCACACTAACAACATGCCCATCCCATGCACTTCCTCAGACCCACCCCCTCCAGCTAAGCCGTGGCTCCTGGTCTCCCTGCACAGCAGACGCACCAAAACATTGTTAACATCACATGCCCTACCCCTGTGCTCTTCTGTGGTCCTGCCCTCTCCAACCCAGCCTTGTCAGTAGCCCATCCAAAATGGTTCCACAAGCATGACAGTGTGCAAGCAACCCCAAGAGGGGCCAGCACCACTCCAAAATGATTCTTGCCTTGGGACAGGGAAAAAGAACTACACACACCAGTTCTGGTGCGGCCTCAACCGTAGGATGGGGCAGACATCTCCTCTGACTGCAGGCACTACCCACCAACAAAAACCTCCCAGAGGACAACACAAGGAGAGTGCCCTGAAATTTGATACTATTGCAGGTCTGGCAAATGGCTGGTCTGATGCAAAATATTCCCAAGACAGCCTCAGACTGGCCACTAACAACACAGGGACCAGACCCTGCCCATAGCAAGCAAAGAGAGCTATAGCAGATGAGTGGACTGAAAGCAAAAGCAGCTTAGCCACAACACTAAGGTACACAACACACAAAGGAGACATCTTGAAGTGCCAGGTTCAGGTGAACAATGGACTTTGTACCAGAGGGCATTACAGGACCTCTTCTTCATAAAGCCACCACTTTTAAGAGCCAGAGACATAGCTGACTTTCCCAACACATAGAAACAGACAGAGAGAGTTAGATAGTATGAGGAGACAGAAGAATATGTCCCAAAATGAAAGATCAGGACAAAAATCACAGCAAAAGACCTAAGCAAAATGGAGATTAACAACATGCCTGATAGAGAATCTAAGGTCATGGGGCGCCTGGGTGGCTCAGTGGATTAAGCCGCTGCCTTCGGCTCAGGTCATGATCTCAGGGTCCTGGGATTGAGTCCCGCATCGGGCTCTCTGCTCAGCAAGGAGCCTGCTTCCCTCTCTCTCTCTCTCTGGCTTCCTCTCTGTCTACTTGTGATTTCTCTCTGTCAAATAAATAAATCTTAAAAAAAAAAAAAAAGAGAGAATCTAAGGTCATGATCATAGAGATACTCACTGGACATGAGAAAAGAATGGAGGATCTCAGTGAGATCCTCCACAAAGAGATAGAAAACAAGGAAAAGAACCAATCAGAGATAAAGAGCTCAACAACTGAAACTAAAAATACTCTGGAGGCAACAGACAGTAGACTGGAGGAGTCAGAAGGGTGGGTCAGTGACCTGGAGGACAGAGTAATGCAAAGTAATCAGCTGAACACAAGGGAGAAAAAAGAATAATAAAAAATGAAAATAAATGAAGGGAACTCAGTGACATCCTCAAGTGTAATAATATTTGCATTATAGCGATCTCAGAAGGAAAAGAGGAGCAGAAAATTTATTTAAAGAAATAATAGCTGAAAGCTTTCAAATCTGGGAAGCAAACAGATATCCAGATCCAAAAGGCACAGAGACCTAATAAATTCAACCCATGGGACGCCTGGGTGGCTCAGTTGGTTAAGCGGCTGCCTTCGGCTCAGGTCATGATCCCGGCATCCTGGGATCGAGTCCCACATCGGGCTCCTTGCTTGGCAGGGAGCCTGCTTCTCCCTCTGCCTCTGCCTGCCACTCTGTCTGCCTGTGCTTGCTCTCGCTTCTCTCTCTATGACAAATAAATAAAATAAAATCTTTAAAAAAAAAAAATTCAACCCAAGGATGTCCACACCATGACACGTAGTACTTAAACATGCTAAAAGTAGGGAGAGAGAATTTTATTTATCTTAATTTTTTTAAATATTTATTTATTTTAGAGAGAGAGAGACAGGGAGAGAGGGAGCATGAGTACAGGGAAGACAAGAGAAAGAAAGAGAATCTTCAGTAGACTCCCTGTTGACCAAGAGCCGGATGTGGGGTTTGATCCCACAACCTGAGATTATGACCTGAGCCAAAAACCAAGTTACACACTTAACTGACTGAGCCACCCAGGTGCCCATTAAAGAGAATTTTAAAGATAGCAAGAGATTAAAACAAAACAAAACAAAACAAAAAACAGATACAGAAGAGAACTACATACAAGGGAAACCCCATAAATCAGTTGATTTTTTAGTAGAAACTTTGCAGGCCTGAAAAAGTGGCATGATCTATTCAAAGTGCTGAAAGATAAAAAAACAAACAAAACCTAGAACCAAGAATTCTCCATCCAACAAAGCTGTCATTCAGAATAGTAAAGAGTTTCCTAGACAAATAAAATTTAGAGAAATTCATCACCACTCAACCAGACTTACAAAAAAATGTTACAGTGGACTCTTTAAATGGAAAGGAAAGAACATAAGCAGGAGTAAGAAAATTGGGAAGCATAAAAGCAGTAAAATACAGTATATTTATAAAAATCAGTCAAGGATTCATAAAATAAAAGGATGTAAAGCATATCACAATTTATCTAAAATGTGAAAAGAGAGGAATAAAAATTTAGTACTTTTAGAATGCAACCACCAGATTCTACAGACTGTGATATGCATAAGATGTTATATATAAGCCAAATGGTAACCACAAATCAAAAACCAGTAATAAATATGCAAAGAGAGAAAGAGAAGAAAGAAATCCAAGCATATCACTAAAGGAACCCAGAGAAGAAAAGAAAGGAACTGAGAAGAACCACAAAAACCACCATAAAACAAGAAACAAAATGGCAATAAGTATAGACCTATCAATAATTATTTTAAATATAAATGGACTAAATGCCCCAACCAAAAGACATAAGGTAACAAAATGAATAAAAAAGCAAGACTCATCTCTATGCTGCCTACAAGACACATTTTAGACCTAAAGAAACATGCAGATTGAAAATGAGATGTCAAAGAATCTATCATGCCAATAGAAGTGAAAAAAAGGCCAATGTAGCAATACCTATATTGAACAAAATAGACTTTAGAACAAAGATTGTAGCAAGAAACAAAGAAGAACACTATATAACCACAAAGGGAACAAGTCTAAGTGTTTAGGCATCCACATGGGAGAACCAAATACATAAAGCAGCTCACAACAAACATGAAGGAGCTAATCAATACACCACTTACGTGGATAGTTAGATCATCAAACAAAACCTATAAAGAAACAAGGACTTTGAATGACATATTGAACCAGATGGATTTAAAAGCTATTCAGAACATTCCATCCTGAAATAGCAGAATTCACATTCTTTTCTAGAGCACATAGAGCATTCTCCAAAATAGATCGCATATTAAGTCACAAAACAAATGTCAACAAACCTGAAAGGTTAAATGTAAACCATGCATCTCTTCTGACCACAATGCTTATAAAACTGGAACGTGACTACTAGAAAAAAACTGGAAAGAACAGAAATACATGGAGATTAAATAATGTGCTACTAAACAATGACTGGGTCACCCAAGAAAAGAGGAAATGAAAAATATCTAGAGACAGATGAAAATGAAAATACAATAGTCCAAAATCTTTAGGATGCAACAAGAATTGTTCCAAGAGGGAAATGTATAGCAATATAGCCCTACCTCAAAAAGCAAGAAAAAAAATCTCAAACAACCTAACCTTATACCTAAAGGAGCTAAAAAAAGGAAAAACAAACAAAATCCAAAATCAGTAGAAGGAAGGAAACAAGATCAGAGCAGAAACAAATGATATAAAAACTAAAAAGATCAATAAATCAATGAAACCATCAGCTTATTCTTTGAAATAATCAACAAAATTGATAATTTTTTAACCAGACTCACCAAATAAAAAGAGAACTAAAAAACAATCAGAAATGAAAGAGAAGAAATAACCAGTACTAAAGCAATAAGGATTATAAGAAAATATTATGAAGAATTATATGCCAATAACTTGGACAACCTAGAAGAAACGGATAAATTCCTAGAAACATATAGCCTCCCATGATGGAATCAGGAATAGAAAATTTGAATGGACTGATTACCAGTAAGGACAGCTTGGACCAGACAGCTTCACAGGTGAATTCTACCAAATATTTAAAGAAGAATTAATACAGGGGCACCTGGCTGGCTCCATCAGAAGAGCATCTAACTCTTGGTCTCAGGGTCATGGGTATGAGCCCCACATTGAATGTGGAAACTGTGTAAATAAATAGGTAAACTTAAAAAAACAAAAAGAAGAAATAATATCGATACTTCTCAAACTATTCCCAAAAATATATATAAAAGGGAAGGAAGCTTCCAAATTTATTCCATGGGCCAGCATTAGCCTGATACCAAAACCAGATAAAGAAATAAAAGAATATAAGCCAATATCTCTAACAAACACAGAGATAAAAATCTTCAACAAAATATTAGCAAACTGGATGCAACAATACATTTAAAAAATTCATCATAATCAAGTGGGATTTATTCCTGGAATGCAAGTGTGGCTCAATATGTGCAAATCAATGTGATCCACTGCATTAACCAAAAAAAAAAAAAAAAAAAAAAAGAATAACATCCATATGGTAATTTCAACAGATACAGATAAAGCATTTGACAAAGCATAACATCCAAGCATGATAAAAACCTTCAACAAAGTAGGGTTAGAGGGAATATACCTCAACATAATAAAGATCATATATGAAAAACCCACAGCTGATATCATCCCCAGGGGTAAGAACAGAGCTTTTCCTCTAAGGTCAGGAACAAATCAAGGATGTACACTTTCACCACTTTCATTTAACATAGTACTGGAAGTCCTAGACACAACAATTAGACAACAAAAAGAAAAGATGGCACTAAATGGCCGAAATAAACTAAAAATGGCACTAAATAGACTGTTAAAAGTTTGAGAGCTGTTTACAGTATGAGAATTAAAACATCTAAGCTGGTAAGGAAGAAACAAAACATTCACTATTTGTAGGTATTTGAAACTGTATATAGGAATCCCAAAAGACCTCACCAAAAAAGTGCTAGAACTGAAAAATTAATTCAATGAATTTGCAGGATACAAAATCAATATACAGAAGTCCATTCCATTTGTATACACTAATAATGAAGCAGAAGTAATAAGAAAACAATCCCATTGCACTAAAAAATTAATGTACCTAGGAATAATCTCAGCCAAGAAAGTGAAAGACTTGTACTCTGAAAACTATAAACTGATTGATTAAAAAAAAAAAAGATTAAACATGAAGATGACACAAACAAATGGAAAGATATTTCATGCTCATGGGTTGGGATAACAAATATTGTTGAAATGTCCATACTACCCAGAGTAATCTACAGATTTAATGCAATCCCTAATCAAAGTACCAACAGCATTTTTCACAGAACTAGAACAAATGATCTTGCAATTTGTGTGGAACCACAAAAGACCCAGAATAGTCAAAGTAACCTTGAGGAAGGAGAATCAAACTGGAGGTATCACAATCCTAGATTTCAAGATATACTACAAAGCTATAGTAATCAAAACATGTGGTGCTGGCACAAAAATAGCCATATCAATCAATGGAACAGAATAGAGAGCCCAGAAATAAACCCATGATTATATAATCAATTAATCTTTGACAAAGGAGTCAAGAATATGCAATGGAAGAAAGATAATTTCATCAACAAATGGTTCTGGGAAAAGTGGACAGCTACATGCAAAAGAATGAAACTGGACCACTTTCTTACACCATGCACAAAAATAAACTCAAAATGGATTAAAGACCTAAATGTGAGACCTGAAATCATAAAAATTCTAGAACAACGTACAGGCAGGAATTCTCTGACATTGGCTATAATATCATTTTTCTGAATAGGTCTCCTGAGGCAAGGGGAAACAAAAGCAAAATTAAACTACTGGAACTACAAGTAAATCAAAATAAAAAGCTTCTGTGCAGCAAAGGAAACCATCAACAAAATTAAAAGACAATGAATGGGAGAAGTTATGACAAATGACATAGCTGATCAAAGGTTAGTATCCAAAATATATAAAGAACTTAACCCAACACCCCCAAACCAAGCAAGTTGATTCAAAAAGTGGGCAGAAGACATGAACAGACATTTCTCTAAAGAATCCAGATGGCCAACGACAGATGCATGAAAAGATGCTCATCATCAGTCATCATCGGGGAAATGCAAATCAAAACTGCAATGAGATATCATCTCACACCTGTCAGAATGGTTAAAATCAACAACACAAGAAACAACATGTGTTGGTGAGGTTGTGGAGAAAAAGGAACCCTCTTGGTGGGAATGCAAACTGGTGCAGCTACTGTGCAAATAGTATGGAGCTTCCTCAAAAAGATAAACATAAAATGAAACAAGATGGGATTGGGAGGGAGACAAACCATAAGTGACTCTTAATCTCACAAAACAAACTGAGGGTTGCTGGGGGGAGGGGGATTGGGAGAAGGTGGGTAGAGTTATGGACATTGGGGATGGTATGTGCTTTGGTGAGTGCTGTGAAGTGTGTAAATCTGGCAATTCACAGACCTGTACCCCTGGGGATAAAAATAAATGTTTATAAAAAATTAAAAATTAAAAAAAAAGATAAACATAGAACTACCCTATGATTCTGTAATTGCACGACTGGGTATTGACCCCCAAATACAAAAACACTAACTCAAAGGGATACATGCACCTCTATGTTTCTAGCAGCATTGTTTATAATAGCCCAGATAGGAAAGCAACCAGTGTCCACTGATTAAGTGGATAAAGAGGTATTGTACACACACACAGGATTATTTAGCCATAAAAAACAATGACATCTTGCCCTTTGCAACAATATGGATGGATCTAGAAAGTACAACACTAAATGAAATAACTCCATCGGAAAACGACAAACATCGTATCATTTCACTCACATGTGGAGCTTAAGAAACAAAGCAAACAAGCAAAGGGGAAAAAAATAAGAGAAAGAGAAACCAGATACCTAGTTTACTTGTAGAGAATGGATGGTTGCAGAGGGGACGAGGGTGGGGGGATGGGTAAAACAGGTGATGGAGATTTAAAAGTGCACCTGTGATGAGCGCCGGGTGGGGTGTTGTATGCACCGGGTGTTGTACGCACCGTGTACACCTGAAACTGACATACCACTGTATTAACTAACTGGAATTAAAATAAAACATTAAAAAATGAAAAAATAAGACTTTTAAAATGCACAAAAAAGCAAAAACTACGGCGCTAAGCAGGCTGTTGAGAGTCTGAGAGCTGTTCACAGGAGGAGAGCTGGAACATGATGGCAGAGTCATTATTCACCCTCAGCTGGGAACGTGTCTGTCGGGCAGTTTGCACCGTGCCGAGCACGAGCACGTCTGTGATTGCCCACGAAAGTGCTCAGTTGTTTAAGTGTTTATTTGGAGGTTATAAATTTTAGCATGAAGGCAAATTCACAAATAGAGATTTCATGAATAATGGGCATCGCCATATAGGTGCTTAACTATTATATATATATCCACATAAATTAGAACTCTCTGAGCAACAGAAAATTAGTCTTCACCTCAATAATTATTTGGAATCTTAGTGTTTGTTTTTTTTTTTTTTTTTTATTAACCTGTGGTATTTAAATCTAGCTGCACATTGTGATTACCTAGAGAGCAAAAGCAAGCAAATACTTAAATATAAATAGTAATGTCAGGACCTATCTCAGAACAACGGAATCAGAATCGGATGGTGGGGGGCAAGAATTAGAAGTCGTAAATGTCATTTTGTTACTTGATAACCATTAATTTAGAGTAAGTGGGGTTTTGTCCTATGTATGGATGTTAAGTGGACGTAGTAATTGTGAAAACACAGTGTAACTTGTAAATATGAACCCGACAAGATAGTCACAGACCCTCACTTCATCCACACCTGCTACACGGTCCAAATAAAAAGTGTAATTTTTTCAGGGGACATTTGCCTCCTGGGCATTTGCTTGGTCTTGTTCCAGTTCACAAAGCAGAGTTAGATGAGTAAGTAGGGTGTAATGACTTATCTCTGGAGTACCCAAGGCCCTTCGGTGATGTGCCCACGTAATAAGCCTTAGAACTCATAGAGCCATTTCTGCTCAGGGATTTCAATCTTTGTTTCCATCCTAGTCTTCCTAAGGTGCTCCATTCCTACCTAGTGCTCACCTACTGGGATCCAGGGCTGAAGATGTTTACTCTTTTCTTGCCAGGGTTTGTGGACAAGCACGCACCATGTGATTTTTCCCTTCTTGAAGCTGAAATTGAGACTAATAAAGAAACAGAAGTACCAAAAGGGAAAGGTGAAGGAAGGGGAAAACTTTGTTGATAGAACACTTCGATCTTTTGATTCAAGTTATGAGATTTATATATATGTTTTAAAGTGGTATTTGTTCCTGTGACTCACATATGTTAGAAGTAACTTGTTCCTGGGGCGCCTGGGTGGCTCAGTGGGTTAAGCCGCTACCTTCAGCTCAGGTCATGATCTCAGGGTCCTGGGATCAAGTCCCACATCGGGCTCTCTGCTCAGCAGGGGGGCCTGCTTCCCTTCCTCTCTCTCTGTGATCTCTTCCCTTCCTCTCTCCTACTGTGATCTCTCTCTGTCAAATAAATAAATTAAATATTTAAAAAAAAAAAAAGAAGTAACTTGTTCCTGAAAAATATATGCAAATGATGATAATGAGTTCTTTTTCATTTTTTGTGAGGTCAATTCAATTATTCCATAAGGAAAGGAAACATTCATTCTGAGCCTTGGTGAGGCCTCATTTTGGATGATTGTTTCCCTTTCTATAAAAAGTAAAAGTTAATTTTCTTTGTGCTCCCCTCAGAGGACTGGGGAACAGTGCTACTAGAGACCTTGGATGAATATCACAGCTTCTTCCATCACTTCTTCTGTGACTTTGAACTTAACCTGGATAAACCCAAGTTTCGCTATAGGCATAACAGTGACAATAACATTACCTCTCAGAGTTCCTGGGAAATAACCCGTGAAAGACAGTTGGCATCATTTGCGACATCTAGTAGATGCTGAAAAAGTATTAGCCAGCCTAGTTGTTATCAGCTCTTAACTATGTTCCAGTAGCCACATTTTAAAAAGCAATAAGTGGTGAAATTCATTTTAGTGATACACCTTATTTAACCCACCCACTGCAAGCCAAATTATGATGATTTTCATTTTAAATGAGAATCTCATATTCTTTTTCATATTAAATCTTGGCAATCTTGTATTTTACCATGACTGCAGGTCTCAGTTTAGACTGTAGCATTATTCATTTTCACTAATTTCATCCTCCATCTCCCAAATTTGAATTGTGTCAGAAAAACCTTTCACAGAAAAATCAAAAGCAAACCCCAAACACAGTGCGGCTGCAGCACTTGAGAGTGCTCATGTCTTTCCACGGCTCTTCTGCACACGTCATGCAGCCCACAATCCCCTGGTCACGGCCACGGGTGTGGATCCCAAGCCCAAAACCTGGGCCCTTTGGCAGGGGCTCTGGCAAGCAGCCACGGCTTTATGGCAGGAGCTTAAAACTGAGGCCAATACACTTGCCGCTCACAGAGGGCCTTGAAGTCCCGTTTATGGAGACAAGGCCACCATCATGTGGACCCTGACGGAACTGCAGTGAGATTTCCGACCCCACTGCATTGGTCGGGGGGGGGGGGGAAGGGGGGCGCCGTTCAAATGACAGAGTCCTCAGTGCATCTCCACTGGGAGAAATTTCAAAAACGCCTGCCTGCTCAGCACACCTAAGAAATGTCCAATCAACCTCGAGAGGATCCAGAGAAGGTTCAGAGATGTTATTATTTCAAGGGAAGTAAAAGAAAGACCAAAATAACTAGTTAAGATAAGATCACAATCAATGAAATCCTAAAATGTAAAATGGAATCTTACACAGATCTAGCATACTGAAACCTGGGTTCACATGGTAAACCTTGAAGAATAATTTTGTGTAAAATTCACACTTTGGGCCAGGAAACTTGTTGCAATCTCTACTGTAAGAGGAGATAGAGATTTTGAATAAAGTGTGAGGAGAGGATGAGTTCTTCTTTTTGGAGAATATTCAAACCAGTATAATCAGTCATCAGGAAGATTTGAAGTGACAAGATGTCTTCCAAATGGCAAATTGCTTTGGCAATATTACCCAGTTTCTAAGATGATTCTATACACAGTCTGTCTTCTGGTTTCAAAACACTGTAACATTGTACATAATATTATGATATTATGCAATATAATATTATACGAGTTTCAAAATATCCAAACACATAAGAAGTAGGCTCATATACTTGTGAAGTTAATGAAATGATCAGGGCATGGGTGCTGAGAAAAATGGAAGATAATCAGGTCACATCCAAAAACATGGTACTGCAAATACTGTCTTTTTTTTTTACCCTATCTTTCACCAAAACATCCATGTTTTCATTTTCCAGAAACAGGAGCCCCCAGAACACAGATATTTCCTCCCTGGAAAATTCCAGAACGTATCATTAACTGTCTGCTTTCTGAGCCTTTAGAAAAGATTATGTGATTATCGAGAGCCAACGTGGATTCACTAACGAATCATTTGTCAGAACACATTAGCCTGTTTTAATAGGGTTGACATGTGGGGTATAATGATTTCTGCATGGCATTTAAACAAAGGTTACTCTTATTTCCTGGTTAATAATACGGTAAAATAGAGTCTGGATTGTGGTTCTGCAAACTACTGAGAAATTTCTCCAGAGATGTTTTAGTTCTTTTACATTCAGGGGCATTTTTAATGTAATATTGCTAAACTCTGGGATTTATCTTGTCCTTTCATATTTTAGCAATGACACGACTAAATGCAGAAAATATGGCTATCAAATGTGCAGATGACATAAAGTTTGGAGGCCAGCTAATATGATAGATGTCAGAACCGACTTTTAAAATGATTGTGGCAGGCCTAATCCAAAATAATGAAATTTAACAAAGATAAATGGTCTTGCGTTTTAGTCAAAACAGTAAGCTTCACAACCGGATTGAGAAGACCTTTCTTTGAAACAATTCCTATTTAAAAATCTGGAATTTTTCTTTATCGCAAAACAAATATAAGTGTGGTAGTAGCACAGACACAATTTTATTTTACTGACATGGAACCGTCGGGCCCAAATCGAATTTGGTCATCACCCCCCTGCCCTCTCTGCTGAGCAGATAACACCTGAGACACCGTGTTCATTTCTGGGCTCCGTTCTGAGAGAGACATTGTCAAGTGTATATTTTAAGGAGTTGTAGTTATTTTCAGTATGGCAGAGTGGTTAAGCTCACAGATGACAGAATCAAAGAGAACTGAGTTCAAGTCCCAGCATAACCAATACCCTTGCTATTCTGACTTTGGGCAAGTTACCTGACCCTCAGTTTCTGGATCAGTAAATCACTTACAGTAATACTGAAAAAGTGGACAGATGCTAGTAGGAGTTAGAGTCTAGAGAGGGGAATACATATTCCTATTAACTTTGTAAGGTAAAATCCATAGAAGAAAAGAGATTTTGACTTAATATATCCTATTAATCTAAATTACCCAATTAAATCGGCCAGTGATTTAGATTACCCGAGGAATGAGCTCTTTGTCACTGAAGCTTTTTAAAGGACTCTGAATTATAAGCTCTCAGGGGATGTCAGCTGGAGGTTTGACTACACGGATGACCATTAAATCTCATCTCTAAAACCATGTCATTTCAACAAGCAGTTACTTTCACCAGACACGGCACAACTAACAGACAGGCAGGTGGCCTCCCTCTGAGTCTAATGGAAACAGGCTTATACTCAAACTATTACATTCCAGTGGGTTAAGGAACAAGCAAGGAGTTAAGATTAACATACAACAGAGGGGAAGGGTACCCAGGACAATCACCGGTCCCTTGTCTGTGCAGTCTCTTTAGCCAGCTGATCATCTTGGTTCTTACGTCAAAGGTCACCCTTTAGAACTAAAACATCAGAATAATTTAAAGCTTGTTGGTGGCCTGCAACAAATTATCTTCTCCAAAATCCAATTCGGGCTTCCTATGTATATCCCTCTCCCCCAACCCCCTCCAGGCAACTTTCCTCTTTTTTCTTTCTAGGGAAGTAGAGCAGGAAACACCGTATACTGCTTCTTCACACCCTGTTTTCCCTTCGCTCAGGATGTTCGTTTGTTGACTTTTTAAAAGACGCAATCTGTTTGCTGAGGAGTAAGGTAGAGTCACTTTGAACCTAAGATTGATGGCCCAAGTCCTTTCTATTGACAGTCCTTTCTTGCAGTTATTAAAAGTCTCCATTCCAAGGCGAAGTGCTGAGCTTCCATTGTGACTGGCCTTAAGTGTTCTTAGGAAAACACAACCAAACATAGTTTTCTACTCTTTAGTTCTTCAGAAAAACACAACCAAACATACCTTTCTAACTTTATTCCCCAGCTGTTCAGACATTGGGCCCTATCTTCTCTCTCAGATTGTCGCTTACCTTGGCTTTCAGTAATGCACAGAATCATCCCCTTTTGAAAGGGAAAGAGGGAAATCAAACTGTGTTCTGTTAATGCAACCATTCTATTTCTTTTATTGGAGGGACATCTGAGAAAAGGTGGTGACTTGGCTGCCCATCTTTCTGCAAAGAATGCTTTTTCAGTTTTAAGCCTTATGCATCAAATATAAAGGAAGAGAAAGCATCTCTTTGGAGAGCCAAATAGGATTGCTACAGACTTGAAACAGAACTTTCACCTAAGTCCTATCACATCCCAAATAATTATAGCCTTGTTTTTCTACTTCTTCCTCTGGCTGCTGGATCTATTCCACATTCAGCGCACAAACTGATTAGGTAACGAAGACGTATAATCAATCACTAGCCTGGCAGGGCCACAAGGCAGGCACCCCAGCCGAGGAGAGAGGATGGGCTGAGGCTGGGGCTGGCCAGAAACATTTCTCTTGAGAATGACACAGTTTGGAACATTTTTCTCCTCAGGCGGATTTTAAAATCAGTTTATATTTGAATCTTTGAAGTATTGCAAGAGTTACTTAGCAATGGAGTGGTACCCCCTTATCTGTGGGGGGACACGTTCCAAGACCTCGAGAAATGCCTGAGATATGGGATAACACTGAACCTTTTATATATTAGACGCTATGTTTTTCTCCCTATCTACGCATACCTATGATAAAGCTGAGCTTGCGAATGAGGCGCAGAAGAGATGAACAGCAACAATAAAAACAGAGTAATTACAAGACTATATTGTAATAAACGTCATGTAAGTGTGTGAGCACTCTCTCTCTCAAAGTATCTCACTGTACTTCTCCCGGGGACGCTGTGTGGTGACCCACGCCTGCTTGTGGAGAGGAAGCCAGGGGAACCACGTGGGCCCTACGTCCCAGCGTGACGCTGCTCTTGACCCTCTGACAATCATTCAGAAGGAGAATCACCTGCTTCCAGACTCCCTGACCACCAGTAACTGAGACCACCAAAATTGCAACTGTGGATAAAGGGGGGAGGGGAGAAGACTTCATTTTAGTTTCTAGATGCTTTGGTTGTTACTTTGGTTCAAATTCTGGTTTAATTTATGGTTTTGTTATCTAGATATCTAGGTATATAGTTATCTAGATATTTTATTATCTAGTTATTATCTAGTTATCTAGTTGTCATAAGCTCATGACATAATTTCTGCTTTTTCCAAAATTGAGAAGGGATTTTTTGAGGGAAAGCATCTGATCAGTCTTTGTCAACCTACCAACAACTCTTTAAAAGGTTGTATTTTGGTTTTATTACTAGAGGGGATGGGTGGGGAGAAGAGAGATCTGATAGTGGCAAATCACAGCTCAAATAAAAACTGCAGCCTATTTTTGGTGATTCTGTAGGCACATTAACCTGTATACAGATTAACCATAATGAAAATGGGATAAACCTGGGGTGGCCATCCAGCTGCCCTTTTGCTTCCCGAATATTCTCTCTTTCCCTCTTTTGAATACATTTTCTGTTAATTTTTCTGGGTTTCCAGATACACATTTTACCATCTTCAAATTGCAACTGAGTTTGCTTTGTGGCTTTCTAACATCATTATTGCAGAAGGCACTGTAGGTATAGGCAGATTGTGTTCTTCCAATATAACCAGGTTTTCTATTTTTAACATTTGTTTTTAGTGAGTTTTTTTTTTTAATTCTGAATACCTATAGAAATATCTCTTTTGCTGTTGTACGTACAGGGAAGAGTTGTGTGGATTTTTTTCTCATTGAATTCTCCAGCATAAGATGATCCAAGTCTGTCTTCACACTCATGTGTTTCTAATTGTCTGTTTGTTCGCTAATGAAATGTTAATCTTGTTTCTTATTGTTTGGGATCCACTTATTCTGTTATTCATTCAGGAACAACTATGAGTTTGTATCTTCATTCTTCTTCTCACTATCCGTTGCACTGGTCATTGTTTTCTTGTCCTACCCTTTCCTTCTGCCTTATGGGAACATTCTCTGGTTTGTTTGATACATCACCGATTCTGCCCCTTACTGTTGTGCAAGAATATCAATATTCTTCTTTTCGGTTGTATTTTTAATGTCCGTGAAATTATTGCTTATTCCCCTCATTTCTAAAACATTGTACCTTGCTTTGTCTTTAAACTAGCTGATGATTTCTCCTGGTTTTCTTACTTATTTCATAGAAGCCATATAAAAGAAAAATTCAGAAAATTAAACACTGTTTTCTGGTTTTTCTTTTTCTCCTGGCTACATATAAATCTTAGAGGAAATTCTTTTTTAACCTTGATATTTTACAGCATCCACAAGCAGTTTGTGGGGTTTTTGTTGTTGCTGTGTGTGTGGTTTTTTTTTTTTTTTAAATTTTCTATCCCCTTATCTAATAATACGAGTTCTCTTCCAGATTTTTTTTTTTTTTTTTTTTTTTTTTTTTTTTTTTTTTAAGGAGAAAAATGCTTCATCTCAATCCTTTCTTCAAAAAGTCAAATCCCTATTTTGGTCTATAGTTGGGAGCAAGAAGTTTTAAACTCTGTTCCAAGTGCCTGGCACCACCACCATCACCACCATCACCATCACAGCTAACAAATACATACCATTTACTATATGACGGGCATTGTTCCAAGAGCTTTACGTATTTCATGCATTCAACCATCCCAAAAACCCTATGGGGCAGATACTATCATCATCGCTACTTTGGAGATGAGAAAATTGTAGAACTGGAGGTTGAATAACCTTTTCAGAGTGCTCAGTTGGTAAATGATAGAGCCAGGATCCCAACCCAAGCTGTTTGGCCTTACACTCCACTCTTACATTATGTATGATGATTTGCCCTCTCTTGCTGGTTTGGGCATCCATAACGGAATTTCATAAACTTTTTGGATCTGTCATCTCAATGGGAGAAAAAAAAAAAACACACTAATATGTAGCCAATATTTTACATATACTGTCATGTAGTCTTACAACAATGGCTCTCTAGACCCACTAGGTTTAGATTCGCTGCTTCCAACTGATTGAGTACCAAATGTAGTATTCTGGAATTTTCCACTGTGAGGGCTGTTCCTGATGTTCTTGACGGTCCCTCCAAATACAGTGTCCACTTTCCCTGTACATCTGTTAGGGTACGGAGTGGACCACCCCTCAATTAGAGAATACTCTTGATCATGCAAGTCACACAACGAGGTTTATTTCCAGCTAGCTGGGGTCCAAGTATCTCCCCGGCGCAGCGGGTTTCAACAAGGACCCCGAGAACTCAAAGCATTTTCAAGGCACTTTTTCATAGCCACATACATATCTTGCACCCCACTTTGACAGTTTAACTTCGTTTAACCTTTTGCTGCCCCAGTGTCACCTTGGCGCCATCCTGGAGGTTAAGTGAGATTTAGGTTTACAAGAAATTTAACTTTATTTACATTTCCTTCTGCCTCAGCCTCCTTCAGTTTTCTGGTGGGGAGGGCGACCTTAGGCCTTGAGGAACTGAGCCATTTGTCTCTGGAAATTGGGCCAGTAAAGAGATAGCCCTTTTTGTTGTAAATCACCAGGACATTTGCAAACCAAGGGAGATTCCTGACTTGCAGGATTGTGATCTAAGTTAACTATTTGTTTTTCTTTAACATCTGGCCCCTGTGGCGCCATCGCCTACCCAGCCTGGAAGTATATGATTAAGTTGTTTCTGAGGTTTTAGCTACTTTCTCTTATCTCAAGTCACGTAAGCCCTGTGGGCTGGTTAGGGACGCTCAGTAAAATGGCTTCCCAGCCTTCAGGATGGCCATTCTTATGCTAACCCACTCTTTACAGTGCAAGGTGCCGGCTTTTGCTTTGACACGATGGCTGTTCTTAAGTCAGGGCTAGACTCGAGGTGGCTACAGCCATGTCATGCTTGGCCTCCACACCCGTAGCTGGTTTCCGGGACTTGTTTTTAAGTCCTCTGGGGGAAGGGGAGCAGGGACAGTAAAATAGGTCCTTAGACATCCTGCTTAACTGGTGTCCAGAAACTGTGTCCCACCAGCTGAAAGACAGATTTGGGTTGGACAAGGAGGGAAGCAGCATTCTGACAACATAAAAACCAAGCCGTCATGTAACAAGGAAACTTCCCATTAACTTCCTGGGGATTCCTGTTCAAGTGGACAACCAAGGTGGCAGAATTGAGTCGGAAAGTCTTATATTTCGTCCAGTATCTTAGTGGCTGTTTGGTACAAATTACGTTTTTCATAACTATGAGAATGCTGGAAAAAATCTGCGGCGTAGTTTTATTCTGTTGTGAACCATACACTGTTCTCACAGACGTATTAGTAGAAAGGAAGGCGATCACCGTGCGGCGGGAAGGATCCAGGATTTATGGGGTATGAAACATTTAAATATTGTATGGACTGGATATTTGTGTTCCCTCAGTTTCATCAATCCTAACTTCTGTGGTGAAGGTCCTTTGGGAGGTGATTAGGTCGTAGGGAAGAGGGTAGAAGTCAAGGGGTAATTCCCTCGTGAATAGGATCACGAACAATGAAGAGGAATCTCACTCAGCAAACACAGAACCTGTTCAGGCCTTGATCTTGGACTTCCCAGCCTCCAGAACTATGAGAAATAAATGTTGTTAAGCCACCAGTCCATGGTACTTTTGTTTTAACAGCCAAACAAACTAAAACAATTACCAATGAGACACAAAATGAATATTTGTTTAGAAAAGGAAAGGAAACCACGACATATTGAAAATTTAAAAGCTGACAAATACCAGTTTAATGATTATGGTTTTTCATTGTGGAGGCTGATGTTCCTGGCCAAGTAAGTCAGGCAATGCACAGGATAGCTGCTCATTTATCTTGCAGCTGGAAACATCGTAGACAAGCATTTGCATGTCTATCCTCTACTAGCTAGGTACTCATGGGAGATAAAAATTACTTTGCAAGCTTTTTCCCCCTTTTGCACTGAGCAAAGGACCATATGTAGTCACAGAACCAATTTGCGACAGAGCCGCAAAATCATAAAATTTTAGAATGAGTATGGAAATAAAAGACAGCACTTGACTGTTTCACTGAGGTTTTATATTTCAGTATAAATGAAAGATCAGAACATTAAATGCTGGCATCGAAAGGGGAAGTAGATTGCAAAATACCATTTAGTATCGTAATTAGACTATTAGAAAGATGTTAAGTAAGCTAAATATATATTTTTATATATGTATTTAATGCTGTAAGATGAACATCTCAGGTTAATTGTTTATATTTAGTTTTGAAAATATTCTTAATATAAACTTGTGCATTAACATGAAAATTTTAGGTTATTTCAAGCTATGACCCTTCATCACTTAAATTTAAAAATGCAGACCTTATAGGAATAATGTGTCCTATTTTAACCATCAAAGTACCTAAGGATACTATTTATGTTAATTGTAATCAATAGGATTGCATATCAGATTTTCCAGCTGAAACTAATAAATTAAAGACAGTGGTTTTATAGAGCACCTCACTGTCTCTGATTCTGCAAAACTGGTGACTTTTACAGTTCTCCTTGAAGAACGATGCTCTTTCTGAGTAAAACTTGGCAGGCAAACAAATTAAAATAAAAACAATTGTAATAAAGGCAAAGCCAGAGCCATGATTTTGGCTTTGTTTCTGCATATTACTCCACGTTAACACCTGCTCTCAACCACTTTCTGTAAAATAAAAGGAAAAAAACCTAGTACACGGAGAAAGGGAAAAGGTAGTAATTGAGCATCCAAAACTAAAAGGGAATTCAGCGCCATCCTTCTTTGTTTCCGTTCCAGAATGTTCTTCCGCGTCACCATTTCTAAAGCACTGATGGAAGGTGCAGGACAAAGGAGAGGGACGATTCAGGCAGAACTCAGTACGTTCTGGCCTCCCTTTTTCTTCCGGGGAGAAGAAAAGTGCCGTTCTCACTCTTTTGTAGCTAAGTAGCAGAAACCAGAAGTAGTTTAAAAGGGCTTTTGTTTGGGTATTATAGAGGGCGCGGATTGCATGGAGCACTGGGTGTGGTGAAAAAATAGTGAATACTGGTATGTTGAAAATAAATAAAAATTAAAAAAAAAAAAGGGCTTTTGTTGATCCAGTAGCTGTTGGTATTTAGTAGCTGACAAGATTGGTTTATGAAATTCCAGAAATCAATGTCCCAAGAAAATGATCAAAATAGTCCTTGATGAAGTTCTTGATAACTTTAGTTCTTGAGGCATTGTCTACGTATCCACACATCTATCTCTTTATTAAGTATTAGTAATCAGACTCACACTTGTTGAATTTTATAAGCCTTTGTATTTTTTCATAGAATAATTCTCTTTGATATTAATCGTAAATAATTTGGGGGGGGCTACCTGGATGGCTAGTCAGCTAAGTGTCTGACTCTTCGTTTCGGTTCAGGTTGTGATTTTAGGTGTGTAGGATGGAGCCCCAAGGCAGGCTCAGTACTCACGTGGAGTCTGCTTGATGATTCTCTCCCTCTCCCTCCTCTTTTGCTCCACACATACTCTCTCTCAAATAAATAAATAAATAAATGTTTTAAAAAAATAGTAAATAGGGGTGCCTGGGTGGCTCATTGGGTTAAAGCCTCTGCCTTCAGCTCGGGTCATGATCCCAGGGTCCTGGCATTGAGCCCCGCATCGGGCCCTCTGCTCAGCGGGGAGCCTGCTACCTCCTCTCTCTCTGCCTGCCTCTCTGCCTACTTGTGATCTCTGTCTGTCAAATAAATAAATAAAACCTTTAAAAAAAATAGTAAATTATGTTTGGCCTGTAGAGTTTACTTTAATATCTAAGGTGCACAAAGCAACTTGGTTAACTTACTATTTTTTGTATATTATATCTGATATATCAAGTACCTATTTTTTGTGACTTTTCTTCCCAAATGAAGAAAATTTTTTTTTAATTTTTTATTTTTTATAAACATATATTTTTATCCCCAGGGGTACAGGTCTGTGAATCAGAAAATGGCTTCCTTTTTAATTATAATGCATGTTTATTATAAAGGTTCAAACTACAGAAATATAAAAGATGAAGTAAAATATTCCTGAATTCCAACAACCAGGGTTATTAGTGTATTTTATTAACAAATATAGAGTATGCATCAAATATATACATATGTATGTATACGTATATACATGTGTATACATACACATAAATATATACATATGTACATGTACATATACATATATATGTATACATATATACATGTATATACACACACACATATAAAGTGGGGTTTTTTTTAAAGATTTATTTCTTTATTTTAGAGGTGGGGAGGGGCAGAGGGAGAGAGAATCCTAAGGAGACTCCTCGCTGAGTGCAGAGCCCAACAACGTGGGGCTCCTCATGGGGCTCAATCTCACGACCCTGAGATCACCACCTGAGCTGAAATCAAGAGTGGGACACTCAACCAACTGAGCCACCTAGGAGCCCCAAAGAAGTTTTACTTTGTAATATGCTTTATACACTGCTTTTTTAACCTAATACTATGTTACATGGGATGCTCAATGTCAGGAAATATAGATTAATAAAATTTCCAACGACTATGAAGAACTGTATTGGTTAAAAAAAAAATACTTAAGCCAACTGACCTTATAATTTAATTTTCAAAATGAGACAACTTAAGGGTAAACGGTGGCACTATTTCTAACCATGACAGGATACCAGCCATGAACTGGAACGAACCTAGGAATACTGCAGCATATGGCTGTGCTATAGTTAGCCAATACGATAACAATGGATTTTGACCATTTCTAGTCTTTGCAATATCATAAATAACACTGTGATGAATTATTTGTATATTATCTTATATATTTGCATGTTTATCTGATCATCAATTTAGGAAATATTCCTGGATGTCACTGATGAGCCAAAGAATATACACAACTAAAACGCTGATGTTCCCAAAATACTCTCCCAAAGAATATACACATTTACACTTCCCTCAAGTACCAGTGAGAGTATTTCCCTCCCATTATCTTCAAAATAGATACAGTCTTCTTAATCTTTGTTAGTCTGATGGATAAAAAGTAATAACTTCATTTTCAATTTTGGTTTTAAATTCATAGTGAAGATTTTATTTATTTATTTACTATTTAGTGCCAATTTGTATGTATATGACGCTATATGAGTGGTAAATCTGGGGGGGTAGGTAAGAGAGGGAGAGAGAAGGTGGCATTTGTTCTATTTCACCCAGTTTTCTAGGGGATATTCTTTTTTTGGTTGTCATTGATTTGTATGAACTTTTATCGAAATATATAGTAATCATCTTACAAATCAGTATTATAATTGTTACGTACATAGATTTTGATGTATATAAATGCTAAAATATCACTTGATAATTAATTTACAAAGTTTCTATATGTTATATATATAACAATGTAATTATTAAAATTATGTTAATATATATATTTCCATTTTTCAGTTGTACCCAAACTTTCTTTTCTTTTTTTTTTTTAAAGATTTTATTTATTTATATGACAGGCAGTGATCACAAGTAGGCAGAGAGGCAAGCAGAGAAAGAGAGGGAGAAGCAGGCTCCCTGCTGAGCAGAGAACCCAAAGTGGGGCTCCATCCCAGGACGGTGGGATCATGACCTGAGCTGAAGGCAGAGGCTTTGACCCACTGGGCCACCCAGGCGCCCCGTACCCTAACTTTCCTAAGCCATTTTATGGCATGGAGAATTTCTTGTGCTTCTTTCAAAAGTCAGGAGAATGTTCAACAATTTCCTTAATTTTGGTGTCATGCCCTGGAAAAGCATTTCTCTCAACTTCTACTAAAAAAAAAATCATGACCTATATTTTCTTTTTAAAAAAAATTTGACTTTTGCATCTTGAGTCACCAGTAATTTAATTTTCTGTTAGGAGTGAGATAAAGCTATAGTTCATAGGCACAGCTTTAAGTGAATGAGTAAGTTTATTTTATTGAATGTTGTAAAATGTTTAGAGAAACAAAAACACATTGTTCCCTTTAATAATTCAGAGCAATTTCAACCAAAAGCCAGAGCCAAATAGTAAATTATAGAAACCAGAGAAGTAAGCACAAGCTCCGCTTTTGTTAATGTCTGCTATAGCTGCAGAAGGGAAGTGGGCGATTTCATGACCAAAAGTAACCTCTTTCTAATGGGAAAAAAATACATTAAAGAGGTATGCCTGGTAAAGGGTGACAGGAATAAGGTGCATTTAACCAGTTTTAGTTTACTTTTTTCTTATTGTTATTGGCCCTTGAAAACAGAATTCAGATCTTGGAGCAGAGAACATCAGTTTGATGAAAAGTTTCTCCCATTAGGGAGCACAGGGGGATACTGGACTTAAGAGGCAGAAGAATGGGTGTATGGACCAGAACAGCTCATATATGGCCCTGGCTACAGGAATCGTGTAGGTGCTGTGTGAAAGGTATTTGTGTTATAAACAGTGACTGGAATCGTGATGTTCCCCCGTTGGAAAAACAAAAGCAGGGGTGGCTGAGTGGCTCAGTCATTAAGCATCTGCCTTTGCCCCAGGGTCCTGGGATCTAGTCTGGCATCAGGTTCCCCACTCAGCAGGCAGCCTGCTTCTCCTTCTCCCACTCCCTCTGCTTGTGTTTCCTCTCTCTGTCTCTGTCAAATAAATAAGTAAAAATCTTTAAAAAACAAACAACAACAAAACAAAAACAAACCTTAATATTCAGGGAGAAACAGGGATGCCTGGGTAGCTCAGTCAGTTAAGTGTCTGCCTTTAGATCAGATAATGATCTCAGGGTCCTGGGATTGAGTCCTGCATTGGATTCTCTCCTCAGCAGGGAGTCAGCTACTCCCTCTCCCTCTGCTGCTCCCCCGGCTTGTGCTCTCCCCCTCTCTCTGATAAATAAAAAAAATCTTAAAAAAAAAAAAAAAAGAAAGAAAAAGAAAAGAAAAAGCAAATAACCTCTAGACCTAAAAATCAAAGGGCTATACCTATGTCAAACAATTGCATCCCCAAATGATTTCTAACTCTGAGAACACGATTCTTTCATTCAACAATTATTTATTAAGTCCATACATTATGCTCAAGATTGCTGTGAACTAGGAAGATATGGCAGAGTACTGCAAAACTCTGACCTCACTGAGATGGAATGTGGTATGCTCAGTCTGATGAGGAGAAATTAGGGTCTGTGGTTCTCAAAATTATAAGATTAGGCAGAGGGTTATAATGTGTACTCAGTTGTTTATATTCCTTTCCTTGGTCTTTGTTTCCAACCAATCATAAAGTTTTTAACAATTTGTATTTTAATGATTATTTTTCCAAAAGCAATTTTCTTTCCTATGTATGTATCTATCTAATAACACACCTGTCCATTTGCTAGCTATGGTTACTGAACTTACAGACATGGCAACCTAAATTTTCTTTAAAGTAGTTCTTGGTGGGCCCCTGGGTGGCTCAGTCAGTTAAGCGTCTGCCTTCGGCTCTGGTTATGATCCCAAGGTCCTTGGGATCCAGTCCTGCATCAGGCTCCTGCTCAGCAGCATATCAGCTTCTCCCTCTGACTCTACCTCTTCCCCCTGCTTGTGCGCTCTCTCTCTCTCTCTATCAAATAAATAAGTAAATAAAATACTAAAAAAAGATAAGGTGGTTCTTGGAAACTAGTATAGATGAGAATCAGCTGTGGGGTTTTATTTATTTATATATTTATTTTTAAAAGATTTTATTTATTTGACGGAGAGCAAAAAATCACAAGTAGGCAGAAAGGCAGGAAGAGAGAGAGAGGGGGGGGGAGGAAGCAGGCTCCCTTGCGGAGCAGAGAGCCCCACGAGGGGCTTGATCCCAGGACCCTGGGGTCATGACCTGAGCTGAAGGCAGAGGCTTTAACCCACCGAGCCACCCAGGCGCCCCTCAGCTGTGGGGTTTTAAAAAATGGGCCTCTCCTCTGGGTGCTTTGACATAGTAGGTCTGAAATGGAATTATGTGTTTCTAGGGGCACCCCAAATTGAGAATCTATGGGACTGAAACACACATGAGTGATTGCAGATGACTTTTTAAAAAAGATTTTATTTTATTTCATTTTTTAAAGACTTTATTTATTTGACAGACAGAGATCACAAGCAGGCAGAGAGGCAGGCAGCGGGGGGTTGGGGGGGAGCAGGAGGGGAAACAGGCTCCCAGCCAAGCAGGGAGCCTGATGCGAGGCTCCATCCCAGGACCCGGAGATCATGACCTGAGCCAAAGGCAGAGGCTTAACCCACTGAGCGACCCAGGTGCCCCTAAAGATTTTATTTTAAAGATTATATATATTTTTAAGATTTCATTTATTTATTTGAGAGAGAGAGAGAAAGAGAGATAGCAAACAAGAAAGAGCATTAGCGGGGGGGACAAGGGAGAACCCGACTCCCCACTGAGCAGGGAGCCCGATGTGGGGCTCAATCCCAAACCTGGGATCATGACCCGATCTGAAGGCAGACACTTAAGCGACTGAGCCACTCAGGTTCCCCAAGCAAATGATGTTCTTATTTACAAAATAAAGTGGTGATGTTCGAACAAACAGATTTTTCTTCCTCAAATGATTTAAATCTCCACGGATACTGAAATGTGGATTGCTTCTGTGAAGTAGCCATTCCTCTTTGGGGCTGGGGAGAGAACCCCTGTTCCACTGCTGGCTGCAGGCCCACAAAGAGACTCGGTGAAACACACATTGGGTGGGAGAGAACTGTTGCTTTCGTATCACCTTGCGTTTCATGGACAGTATATATAATTTTGAACATCTCCAGTTAGTAATAGATATCCTCCCCAAATAGGCAGACATACAGATGACTAGCTCCTAGTTTAGTAGCTGGATTTTGGTGTCTAATCCATTAGGGCATAAGCGGTATGCTGAGTTTTATATGTACTCCTCTCTCCACCGTATTTAGAGAGCCGTTCAATCTTGAACTCATTAACTGACCCATGAATCACGCCAATGACGTCATGCTTTTCCCAGCATCCATGTATACCCTTACCCTTGGCTGACCAGCAAACCCCTCTCTCCCTTTTTTTGCACACACACGCTCACAATCGGCTCACACACACTCACACAGGCACACACATATCCTCTCAGATTTCTGCTGCACTCTCCTCTCTCTGTGTAAAACAATCAGGACCGACGACTGAAAAAAGAATTTGGAAGAAATATTTCTCTCCCTCTTCTCCTCTCTGGCTGCCTCCCAGCAAACGAAGCCACGCGGTTCTGGGTTCTGTCTGACACATCTTGGCTCCTGACATTTAGCAGATGCTTCTCGAAGAACGAGGGGAGGGCGAAGGTGAAGCAGGGGTGTGATATAAGTAATGAGACTAACGGTGTCTCAATTATCAAGATGTTCCCACAGTGTCCCCTTCTGTTAGCCAATCTGGAACAGGAAGGCTGTCTTTGGGGAAGGAAAGGCTGGGTGGAAAGATACACTGATTTGGGTCTACAATAGGATGAAGTCAGGAAGTCAAAGCGGAGTTCGGAGTCTGGTTTGCATACCGAATAATAAGCAGAAAAATCCAATCTGTAATATACATGAGATCACTGAACTGGCAAAACTAGGCCGAGAGAACAGAGAGAGTCGCGTTTTGAAAAGCCCCTGTCACCTCCGGCCCTCGACGCCACTGATTTAATTGTGCTATTAATCCCCATTAATGTTCATTAACTCCCCTTCCTTCTGTAGGGGTCTCCCAAATTGGTTAGACTTTGGTAGAATACAGAAGTCTGGGTTTTGTTGCTCACTTCAAAAATTCCATTTATTCAGTTCCTCTAAGAGTAACTGCATACACTTCTAAATTTGTGTCAGCATTCTCCGTGTGACTATAAATACGTGGTTCTCCGAGTTCCCTTTTGAACCAGTTGTAACAGCTACTGTTTCCCTCTTTAATGAGGGAGTTAAATAAAATCTTTCACTCGCTTATTCTATCTGTATAAGAGACATGGGTCTATTCCCTTTTAAGACTAATCCTTTGCTATCCCCTTAACAAATGCTCCCCTTTTTGCTTATTTTATTTAATAATTTCTGTTTCTGATTATTGCCCAGAGCATCTTTTTTTTTCCCAATTAGGATAATCTACCTGACAAAACAAAACATAATGAGAAGATTGTCTTGAGACTTTAAGGTTAGAATAAATAAAACTATGCCTATGAAATAATGAAAGGAGTTTTTTGTTAGTTTCTATTGTTAATGACAAAAACGGAATGGCATTGAGATAACTTCTTCCCACTGAAGATATAATCATCACAGGGATTGATTTTTTTTTAAAAGATTTTATTTATTTATTTGACAGAGAAAGATCAGAAGTGGGCAGAGAGGCAGGCAGAGAAAGAGGGGGGAGCAGGCTCCCCACTGAGCAGGGAGCCTGATGTGGGGCTCTACTCCAGGACCCTGAGATCATGACCTGAGCCAAAGGCAGAGGCTTAACCCCTGAGCCACCCAGGTACCCCAGTACTGAATTTTTTTAGGGCAACAATTTGAGGCTTCTTTATATTTAAGTAGTATTGCAAGCAGAAAGAAAATGTCTATTTGCAATGACTGCTTCTTCAACATTCTCATCAGTGTCCAAAGTGCTCTGTCATTATCAATGGTGGCCATGCTTGTGGTGAGCATAGTGCAACATAGAATTGTCCAATCACTGTGTTGTACACGTGAAACTAATGTAATACTCTGTGTCAACTATTCTTGAAATACGCATACATACATACGTAAGATGTAGGAAAAAAGTAAAACAAAGCGCTCTGTCATTATAGCATTACCTCAGAATAGAATAATTGCCATTTCCATGATTACGGTTTGTGTTACACTCATTTCTCCTGTGTTTGGTTTTTGGTGCCTTAGTTTCAGAGGGAAACTCTCTCAAGAACGGCATGTCAGGCTGAGTTACAGACGCTGTCACGCGTGGTTGGACTGGGTGTTGATTCTGTTCATTTCAGAGCCTGACTTTTCCTGACCTCATGCTAAGATTATGGGCTCTGTTCCATCTGTAGTCCCAGAGTCTCATAACTACGGGCTATAATGAGCCTACTTCCAGCAATCTGGCAGAGCCATAGTAGAAAAGATGGAGGGGTCTGGATTTGTTGCATGAAGGCATTAGAGATCTCTGTTATTTTGGTATATGAAGATCAAAATGTCTCTCAGGACAGACGACTCTACCTGCTGTGAAACTGAGGGTACAGGCAGGCCTGGAATCAGTGCAATTCAACATCGACAGCATCTTACACATTTTAATTAAGAATATTTTCAGGGAAACTCTTTAAAGAGAGTAATAAGACAAGTCTTTATAGCAATACATTTTCCTTGTCTCTTTTTTATCATGTGTTGACTATTGTGGTTGTTGGAACACTAAAGTGACCCCCAAATTCTCACTCCGGCATACATGCGCTATACAATTCTCTCCCCTGTAGTGTGAGTGGAAACAGTGAATGGGACTGGATAGCAATCCATTGATTAGGTCACTAATCAGTTGGCTTTGAGTTAATCCAAAGGGAGATGATCCTGGGTGGGCCTGACCTGATCAGACAAACCCTTTAAAAGAAAGTCAAATGTCAGAAGTCCACTGCTGGTTTGGAAGGAAGCAACAAACAAGTCGCGAATCGCCTGTGGAGGAGGCCATCCGAGTAACCAACCGCGGCAGGCCCCTGCAGGCAGCGTCTAGCAGCCAGCGGACAGCAGCCAGCGGACGGCTGCAACGAAACAGGGGCTTCCTTCCATCCTACAGGAAACTGAATCCTGCCAACAGCCAGAATAAGCTTGGAAGAGCGCCTCTCACTCCAGAGGTGCCACATCCCTGCCAACACCTTGCTATCAGCCTTGGGAGACCTTGAGCAGAGAACTCAGTCGTGTGGTGCTCAGCCTGCTGACCTCCAGAAACTGGGAGATAATAAATGGTTGTTGTTTTAAGCCACTAAATGTGTGCTGATTTGTGATGCAGCAGTGGAAAACACAACCCCTCTTATGACAGACCCTGCAGGATGTGCTTCTATAAACTCAGATTTCTCCAGAAAATAATGCCAAGGGACCCCCTCAGACAGAATCCACGAGAAACCAATTTAACAGAGGAGCAAAGCCCACTAGACGCCCTCAGGAATGTGAACAGAGGCCCTGGGGCAGGGCAGAGCGAGCATTCCCTAAAGCAGTGATTCTCAGGCAAATGTGCAGAGGGACCATTCTCCTCCACAGATCAGCTGCCCACTCACCCTTTTGTAAAATACAATGAGCACAAATGAATAGAAAAATAAAACTTCTTTTTAAAGGACATTTGAAAGTCAAGTCTCATTTTTTTTTTAATTATTCGACAGACATTAAGATTACTCTGTCAAACTGCCATAAAATTTTCCAAACACTTACTCTCAATTTTGGTACTTATCAGATTGCACACCCGTTACAAACAGTCGACCAACACCAGTTCGGTGGCCCATGTTCTCAGGAGTACAGCTCTCAGAGACATCAAATGCTCAAAATGTCCTCTGCTCCCGTGCTTGGAACGGACAGAGAGCAAGGGCTCCGCCAAGATAACGTGGTGTTCAGAAACAGCTCTGCCTAATAATGGATGGGTGTTTCCCAACTGCGGAGCTAGCTGGTTGTTTTTTAGTCTGGTGTAGGTAGTCCCCCTGGACTTACAACAAAAAAATAGACATCGTAGCTCCAGTTCCACTGTTTGAAAATCAAGGGATCCTGGCAAGTGACTTGTGGCTGCCAAATCTCATTTCTCTTATTTGTAAGCGATGGCAGTAATATTGGCGATCTGTCTCATATGGTTGTGAAGGCTAATGAGGAAGTGTGTATGTACGCCTTCTGTAAGCTGCTGAGCACTCTGTGCATGTCTGGATTAATAGTTTTACTATTCTTTCGTGCTCCCTCAGTAAGTCCTTCCAGCAGGCCCTGCGCAGAGGGTGGGAAATGAGAAAACTCTGACCGTGGGTCCTAATTTTCAGTTCTTGATTCTACTGTTACTAACAGTTTCTGGGAATGACCGGGAACTGACGTGGGTGTAAATTGCAGATACTGAACGGCTCTCTCTGCTACATTGATCACGGCTCCTTGGCACATCTGGTTACATGGAGAGTGCCCCTAATTAATAACATAAGCAGGAATAATGGTCGCTGAATTCCACCCTCTAATCATGGCCTCTGTTCTGCGGTTATTCTCGGGGGCCTGTGAGGCAGGACTGATACTCAACTAACTTCCACCAAACTGTCTAGAACCATCTGTGAGCATTGTGGCATCGTAACAACACAATTTCTCGGAATGCAATAGGGAAAACAGCCAGCAGCATCAGGCTTTGCAGCCACAATCCCAGCTCTGTCACAGACCACTGCTCAGTGAGGGTGCATTTATTTTAGGCATGAATAGAATAGTAACTTTAGATCGCTGCCGGTGTTCCCCTTTGCTCTCACAAGGTTGGAATGTTCCTCTCTGTGGTTCTCTCCTACCTTCTCCCTTCCAAAGAATCACTTCTTTTAGTGGAACTAATAGTGGAACTGGAGCTACAATGTATACTTTTTTTAAATCACAAATAGATTTACTGTGTGATAGTCTCATCTACTTTGGAATGAAGAGGCAGAAACAATATTGTGGACTCCTGGCTGGGTTTCTGTGTCCCTTGATAGAAATAAATTATTCCTTTAAATACCTCTTCCAGTTCACTATCCACTGCATATATTTTTCATTTTTTGGAGTAAAACTACAAAAAGTCCCTCAGAAAGAGGAGGCAGGGTCTCTCATGGCTAACTCACCGAGAAGCACTTCGGATATTTACCACGGCCTCAGTCTTCTATGACACTCACGCCATCTGTATTATCCAAACACTGTCTTACCCAACATTTATCATGGAAACTGAGTATGCCTGGGCTGTGGGGGAGACCAAGAAATAGTATCTTTCATCCAATTAGAAAGCACATTCCTTAGACATAGGGGCTACAATTCAATAAACGGCCTCACAGGCACGTGTCTGCACAAAGACCAGTGGAAGGTGCCCTACTCCTCACGGCTGCTGGGCTTCAGGTGTGGACAGTGAAATTGACTAACTGCAGGGAAACGTCTCTCCCAACTGGAGCAACCTACTAGCCAGTGGATTCTGCAATAGGATTAAGTATGACCAGAATTCATAAAAATGGCAAAATAGGAAAAATATTAATAATAAGACTGATGAACTGTGGCATTTTAAGCCAAGTTTAGGTGTACCTCATGGAGCAAGGCGGAGAACAAAGAACCCAAGGGTTCTCTTTGGCTTCTTAGCATTTCTGAACTCTCTCCAGCTTTTCAGATGAGAGCTGCTCTTCCAGTCCTAATTCATATTCTATTGTACTCAGAATTTCATGTTATTCAAGTGAATTCTGGGGCAACCTTCTATACCCAATTTGACAAGAGCTCTTAGCCTAGTTGCCTAAAATGTATTCTGCTGGATTCTGATATACTATTAAAACTCTTTTCCCATATTTATAATAATTTTAATAGTAGGGGAGCCTGGGTGGCTCAGTTGGTTAAGTGTCTGCCTTCAGCTCAGGTCATGATCCCAGGGTCTAGGAGGGTGTCCCATGTTTGTCCCACTGAGCAGGGAGCATGCCTCTCCCTCTTCCTCTGTTCTCTTTCAAATAAATCAATAAAATCTTTTAAAAAATAAAAAAAAAAAATATAACAATGAAGACATACCTCTCCCAAGCACTTTCTGTAGGTCTTAGAAAGGTCTTCCAAACAATGCCTCTTGTCAATGCATGATGTCCGCAGCCATCATGAGGTAAGGATTAAGCCGAGTCAGAAGTCAAGGATATGCAAGGTTCTACCATCCACAGAACTGCATTAAGAGAGGAGCAAGTGAGAGCCAGGAACAGGGTTTCATAAGGTGGGACCAAGAACAACAGGTACAATGTAGGGTAGAAGCAAAAACTGAAAGTAGCAAAGACACCGGATTTGGACATGGGTGGCATGAGGATTAAAATGAATGGATTGATTTTATGATGCTGTCCTGGCTCTCTTCCCCTCATTCTATAATCTGCCACCTGTTTAATGGTCCAAAGGCTTTCTGGGTCAGCATGACCTATGCGTGTTCAAGCACGTAGGGGTAATAGTCCATGAAATCTCCTGATTGTAGATAGAGACTTGGGGGGAATTATCTGCAAATAACGCCTTTCCCTAGACACACAGTCCCAAGCTTAATCCCTGGGAGTGCGTCCTCTCCACTTGTGTATGATTCTGAAGATTCCAGTGATTCATTGCCTTCTCAGTCCCACTGTCTTCTGCTTTTGTAGACACTGCTCTATGATTCTTGGCTCAGTCTTAGTTGCATTCTTCTGTTCTCAGGTTAGTTCTCGAGCCCTGGCTTTCGTAACACTTCCTTTACATCCCCTGTTTTACTTTCTTTTTGCTGTACCAGGGGCCCCACCCTTTCGACCCTTCATCTGTGTGGCGTGAACAAGTCCAGCTCGCCTCTTCCTGCTGACATCTCTGTAGTCTCACCTACAACTGGAGAAAAATACCAATAGCTTCTGCCGGCTTTAGCTCCAGTGAGACTTTGGGTTCTGCATGGGGGCATTATCATGTCACAGGGATAAGACAGTCTTGCTAACCATTCTGTTGAGGCAGGAAAAATCAAGTGGGGAAAACTTCCCAGGAGAAAAGCAGTTGGAAGTTATGAGGAGCATTTGCTTATTGAGTTTATTGAAGGAGAAATAAAATAATGAGGAAGAAAGGTGTGGAGTATATGTAGAAAAGGGTATCATAACATTGTCGATGCATAAAAATGTTATCACATTAGGGCGCCTGGGTGGCTCAGTGGGTTAAGCCTCTGCCTTCAGCTCAGGTCATGATCTCAGGGGCCTGGGATCAATCCTTGCATCGGGCTTTCTGCTCAGCGGGGAGCCTGCTTCCTCCTCCCTCTCTCTCTGCCTGCCTCTCTGCCTACTTGTGATCTCTGTCAAATAAATAAATAAATCTTTAAAAAAAATGTTATCGCATTGAGAAAGGTCTTTAAACAACAAAATATGAGGAATTGTTGGCAGGACAAGGTCACTGAAGAAAATAGGATGAAGATTCCTAGGAAGAAGCTACAGGGACACCTATTTGTCTTGATGAAAGGAATAACATGATTGTGGTGTTTTAAAATGGAATCATTTCTGTGCCTGTGAGCTTGTGAAGACCCTTTCCATGGAAATACAGAAGTGTTGACCAGATAATAGCTACAAGCAAGCAGTGTAAAAGAATATTCTGCATGAGAGATTTTATAACCTGACTTTTGCCCAGCTTCACTGAGGTACCATTTATATAAAATGAAATCCATCCATTTTGATTGAACAGCTAGATGAATGTTGTTAATGGGATACAGTCCTGAAGTCAGAGCCAAAATCATAACACATTACAATGGGCTGTAGATTTGCTGTAGACATCCTTTATCAGGATGCAGAAGTATCCTTCTGGTTCTAGCTTGCTAAGAGTTGCTATCGCAAATGGAAGTTGGATCTGTTCAAATGCTTTTTGGCCTCTATTGGGAGTATCAGACATCTCCTTTTTCGGTTTGTTAGTATAGTGATTTGCATCGATGGAGCCTTTGAATTACAAACTCCTGCATTCCTGGGATAAGTTCCACTTGATCACGATGTTATTATGTGTTTATATATTATTAGACTCAATTTAATAGATTTTTTGCATTGATGCTCATAAAGGATAGTTATTTGTACTTTTCTTATAATGTCTGTGTGGTTTGGTTTCAGGGTAATATATTTTATAGATTCAGTTTGGGAGGTGTTATAGGCTGGGTGTGTGTGTCCCTTCCAAATTCATATGCTGAAGCCCTAACCCCCAGTGTGATGGTATTTGGAGATGGGGTCTGTGGGAGGTAATTAAGACTAGAAAAGGTCAAGAGGGAAGGATCCTCATGATGAAGTTAACACCCTTATAAGAAGAGACCCAGAGATATAGCACCAGTGGGCTTTCTCTCTCTCTCTTTTCCCCATGCACTCACCATGAGATGCTGGCCCCCCACAAGCCAAGAGAAGAGGACTCAGAATGAAGCCTACCTTGCCAGCACCTTGACTGTGGACCTCTAGCCTCCAGACCTGTGAAAAATAAGTATCTGTTATTTAAACCACCCTGTCTATGGTATTTGTTATGGTGGCAGGAGCAGACTAAGATGGGGGCATCCTGTCACTTCAGCTTTCTGGAAGAGTTTGTATGGAATGATTATTTTTTTCTGAAATGACTGGTTGACTTCCCCAGTGAAGCCGTCTCGGCCTGGGGTTTTCTTTGCAAGAAAAAAAAAAAATTTAACTGCCAGTTTAACTACTCTGTTCCTTTTTTGCCCTCATTCCAGTGTGACAAGTGCTTTTTCATCTTTTTTATTTTTTCCTCTGAGATTTGAAAACTAAATTCTTATCTCCTTATTTCATCTGTTATTTGAGAGCTTGGGTATGTTGAGTTCTTTTATTTTTCCCAAGGCAATTATTTTTTTATTTAATTTTTAAAAATTTCAATATCTTTTTTTTTTTTTTGCACAGAATTTTTAACTTTATTATCAGCTACTGAGCTATGAGATACAAACCAATCAAAAACATTCCAGTTGGTTGAAACAGGTGTGTCCATTTACACTACACAGAAGCCAGAGTCATATCTTCTGAGCCCAGAGCCATCCCTCTAGGGAAGGACGGCCTCAGCTTGGGGGTAGAGGAACACGTTAAGTTACAATAGTAAGAGTCTCATCCACCCAGGAAAGTAGTCAACAACCACAGCCACATTTTTTGTGGGTGCCAAAAACTTATCTGAAATTAGTTTTTAAACCTTCTTTTAATCATCAAGTTTTCAAATGAAAACAGGAACCCCTCTCCTCCTGTAGGCATTCTAGCTATCTACCCAAGAGACTTGAGTACTTCAATTAAGGCAACTGGAAGCCCACCTTAGCCCAGTATGTGACCTGTCCTTCGTTTGCCAGTAAATGCAATCCAACAGAACGCGCTCTGGGGAAAAACAGGAATTTATGCAGTGCTGCCTCTGGTACAAGGGGGACACAGTCAAAGCAAAAGGCCACGGAGGGCTCCCTGAGGATCCAGTAGAACTAAAAGAAGCTTTCAACTGTCCAAATTAACTGTGCAACTGGATCTCGGGAGGCCAGTGCCCTGCAGCAAGGAGTAGTGTATAGGCCCATCTACGCCCAGGAGAGGACCCGGCTTCCGGCAACTATTACAGTGGCGTCCAGAGTCAGTGTCTCCCATCCACAGCACAGCTTTGCTTTGATTCTTGCTTACCACGAATCCCTCTGCACCGAGGGGATTAGCACTTCAGTCTAGAACTTCAGCACAGAGCTGGGAGACGCCATGAAATCCTCTTCTCTGCATCCAGCCATCTCTGGCAGCTCTCCTCATAGTGCTTTCAGCTCCCCACTCCCCTGCAGACGGACAGAAGGACAGGTGATGGGAGAAGCTGGGCTCAAAACCACGGGAGCTGGACAAAAGCAGCTTCCCAGAGTCAGACGCTCTGGCCTCATAGTCTCTGATCATCAGTCTCGTAGGAGACTTAAACAATTCTTTTTTAAAATTTTCTTAAATTCTTTTTCTTTGTGAAAAACCACTGGTCTACGCTTTTCATATGTCTGGCAATATACCTCTCTCTTTTTTTATTTCTTATTTCTTCTTCTTCTTCTTTTTTTTTTTTTTTTTAATTCTGAGTCTGATGGGCATGAAAGATTGTCCAGTTTTGGTAGCTTCTCACCTCTAAATGGAGGTCATCTTTTGGGAGGGATGGTTACAGAAGCTTAGTAGTAGAGGGGCTCAGGGGTGGCTCAGTCAGTTAAGCTTTCAACTCTTGATTTTGGCTCAGGTCATGATCTCAGGGTGGTGAGACTGAGCGCCATGTTGGGCTCTGCGCTCAGTAAGGAGTCTGATGAAGCTTCTTCCCACTCCTCTGCCCTTCCCCGTGCCGCGCATGCTATCTTGCTCTAAAATAAATAATCTTTTTTTAAAAAAAAAAAAACTTTAGTGGAAAAAACTGGAAGACTCTGACATCTTAGAACACACATTCATCCTCGAGCTCATGTTGCTCCAAATCCACGCGCGACTCCAGGCTAGCAGGAATTTTTCTTCACTTGTGCCGAAGTCACTCATGTAGGAAGTACTTTGTGTGATTACTTAGCATTGATTTACCATCTACTGACCAAGATCAGCAAACTCAGAACTTCCTGCCTCTCACTTTTTGTTGTTTTACCACAGTATTAGCTAAGATTAACCTACAAAAATATTATCTCTATGGGCTTCTGTTTGTCCCTCTGTCTTTTCTGCTAATATGCCATGTTAATAAGAGCTTAGCAACCAGCCTGCTCTTCTAAGCATGGAACACATGGTTTGGCCATTCTTTGCTATCATACTCATTCAGTGAGTGTTGAACCTTTGTTATCACTCTTACAGTACAAAAACACACAGAATCTCGCCAGCACAGCCAGAATTTGCTTTCCCGTCTCTTGGCCAGGTTTGTACTTAAGGTGAAAAATTTGGTGAGAGAGCATTCCGGGCAGAGGTAATGACCAATTCAAAATCCATGAGGTAAGGCTGAACTTTTGTATTAAGGACGAGCAAAAAAGCCAGTGGGGACAGGGACCATGGTGTGTGTGCTGTGCTGTAAGGCCGAGATCTGCTAAGGTCTGTTCTGAGTCCTCTCTTGGCCTCTTCCAGCAGCCTGGTCTGATTTTCACTGGACTCAGAAACTCAGCACTGTGCCTTGTACTAGTGTTGGTTTTCTAGCTTTATTTTTAACTACAGTGTCCAATCTAGGGTCCAGTTTTTCCCCTGCAAGCAGATGCCTCTAACCAATTCTGTACCAATCACAGTTGGAAGCTTCTTCCTTCCAAGATTCCTTCTCTTATGGTTTTCACTCTGAGTCTTTTGAAGAGAAAAGAAATACAGAGTTGTGATTGTTGTTTGTTTCTGTTTTTTAGAAATAGTTCCATGTGGTCTCCGGTTAAGATGGATAATGTCAGGTTGATTTTCTCTACCTCTGGATTTGCTAGCAGTTTTCTTTTAGAATTTAGCATTTTTCTGAGTTTGATCAAAGTGTGGCAGAGCTGATCAGCTCTGGTGATGCAACCCATGCTTAACAAATCTCACACAAAATAGAAAAGCAGAATGCTGATTCACTAAATTTCATTGGGAATTATGACCGTGAAGGGACAGAATGTTCATATCTCCATAGTTGGTGCACTTTTTTTCCTTGTGAGCAAGCTTCATAAAAGTTGATTTATTAGAGGACAATCCAATGAGGATGAGTCAGAATAAAATGAGTTATTGTGGTGTTGAGAATGTTTACTGTTATCAGGCCTAATGCCCTGATGCTCCCCAAAGGACTCCATCTATCAGAAAAAACAAATGCTCACATTAGCCTGAGGGTTCTTACATGGTCAGAACTAGAACAACTTCAGCCAACATTTACATCTAATTCTTTCTCCCCATGCTTCTTCAGCTGAAAAAAATGTAATACCTAAAGTAGACAACATGATAATTTCTTGTGTTCTTTTCTTTTTTCAGGCACATGGTAATACTACACCTTCCCACCTGTTGGCATTAGACAGAAGCATTTATGGTTCCCTTTAGTCAATTAGTTGAGAGTGAAAAGCACTAAGAGCCAGCATGTGAGTTGCAACCGTCTCCTTCCCCTGCCAGAGTGATTAGTGAGGCCTTCTTCATCCTGCATCTCCAAGTGAGGATGATGTGGAGAAGAGTCTCAGCCAATACCACATCATAAGCAAGACATAAAACTTTCTTATTTTAAACCACAAATATTTAGGGATTGCTTGCTACCATGGCAAAATTAGGCCCGTGTTGATGGATACAGATACAAGTACCTGTCATAGGGAGCCACAGAACAACCTTAAATACATGGGCTCCATGGCAGAGAGTGAGGACAATTTGTCACAGACTGGAAGGGTGAGGGTCAGAATTACTCGGTGGCTAAATTTTTGGTAAAAGGAACAACTACTTAACAGGCACGATGAAGCATTCATACAGGCACCAAGAATCCATGGCTAAGTACAGAAAGAGAAAGAGGCAAGGGGAAGAGAAAGCCAAGAAATTATCAGGAAGATTCGTGACTCAAAAGAAAATTGGGGGGTGCCAAGGTGGCTCCGGCAATTAAGCATCTGCCTTTGCTCACGTCATGATCTCAGGGTCCTGGGGTGAACCCTCATGTCTAGCTCCCTGCTCAGTGGACAGTCGGCTTTGTCCTCTCCCTATGCTCCTTCCCCCACTCACTCTCTCTTTCTCTCTCTCATGTAAATAAAAAAAAAAATCTTAAAAAATAAAAATTAAGAAAAAAGAAACCTGGGTGTGGCCATCGCTCATAGAGCTGATTGCAGTAAGATAGAAAAGGCAAAAATATGTTTTAGAGAATTGTGCTGTCAAAAGAATCAACAGCCTAGACTAAATAAATCACGACTACTTGGTATTTAAAAATATCCTGGGGCTCCCAATTGTAAATAGGCAAGAAGTGAGCTGGGAGAGTCGGCCAGGTTCTAAGAAGACCTCCGATGAACTATTTCTAAAAAACAGAAACAAATGATGCCCAATTCAGATACAGACAAAGAGGATAATGTAAAATCAAACAAACAAAAGAATTACACAGAGTATGAATCCAGGGAGAAAACTGGACAAGTTAGCTACGCCCAAGAAGGAGAACTAGAGCCTATTTAAGAATCACTTCCTCCAGGTGTTGGGGGGAGTCCTTAATACAGCTTTTCGGACGCTTTTCAGAACTGGGTTCTGAAAGACTGGGTTACGTGGGACTAGTGTATGCTAGGTGGCCCCAATTGTTTTTCTGCCAGAATGTTTCCTGCAGCTATCTAGTCTGGCTCCATTACTGGGTATTAGATTTTGGAGACATTCATAGGCCTTCAAAGTCTAGAAGAGCCACATCCAGACCTAACATCGAGATAACTGCACAAAAACCACCAAATTCCTTAGAAACTCTGGGCTGTGGAATTGACATCACGACTAGGAAAAACTTATGCCTTGCTTCCCTTCGGTGGGCGGCAAGTTCCGTATGGGGGTATAGACAGGACTAAATATTTTCTTACCAGAATTGTGAACTATGATCCTCCTTGGGGCTATTTACCAATCTTTTAGTTATTTCCCTTTTCCAAGCCTGAGAGGATTGCAGGGGCCTACTCTTTTGAGGAGAGCCATGGCCATTTGACCAGGATTTGGCTAGGAAAACATGAGTAGCTATGATTTGTGTGACGTCCAGGAAAAAGTCTTTAACAGTGAGTGCTGGTTTGTAATTCCCTCTCTCCCTGGTCACTGGTCACGTTCCAGATGGTGAAAGCTCTGTCATCCTAAGGCCTCTGTGACTGGTATGTATGAGATGAGCATGGAGCATAAGCAATAAACAAAACTATGATGTATTAATCACTTAAATTTTAGGAGCATTTTTGTTGTGGCACAGGATAAAACACCCTGACTTACACCACCCAAAGCTAGATCAAATAAATAAAATAACACATATTATAGCCTATTTTCCTCATGATTTCAACAATCTTAAACAATACAGGCACTTCCCACTGCATTGCACTTCACTGATACTACATTTTTGACAGATTGAAGGTCTGTGGCCAAGAGAGTCTGGCGGCGCCATTTTTTTCAATAGCGTTTGCTCACTTTGTCGAAGTTTGGTTCTTGTCACAATATTTCAAACCTTTTCATTATTACTATGTTTGTTACAGCGATCTGTGATCAGTGATCACCGAAAGCTTGAATGATGATGAATACTTTTTAGTAATAAAGTTTTTTTAAGTTGACGTTTGTATATTTATTTAGACACGCTATTGTGTATTATGTCAGCATAGTGTATAGTGTTGTGTGGTATCGTATAAACATAACTTTCATGTGAACTAGGAAACCGAAAAACTCATTTGACTCACTTCACTGTGATATTCACTTTACTGCAGTGGTCTGGAACCAAACCCACAGTATCTCCAAGGTATGCCTGTTTTAGCAAAGGAAACTCAATTCTCTCAAAAAATGTACCATAAACAAGTTAGATCCAGCTCAGGGATGCAACAATATTTTAATATAAGAAAATGTATAAATGTAATTCACTGCATTAACAGATTGTAGAAAAAGCCATATGCTCATCTCGATACAGAAAAAAAAAGTGATAAAATTAAAGACTCATTCAATAAGCTAAAAACAGGAAACTAATTTAACTTGATACAGGGTAACAACAAAACCCCCTACAATATGCACAATTGTGGGGAAATACTGGAATCATTCTCCCTAGATTTATGAGCAAGAAAGGGATTTCCAACTTTACTGCTTATATTTAACACTGCATTTGAAGTCTGAGATTGGAATAAGACAAATAAAATAAATTAAGAGCATAAAGATTGGAAGGGAAGAAATTAAAGTGTTGTTGTCTGCTACTGTTTTCATAGGAAATTTAAGTACAAATTTTCCCTTTTAAAGGAAACATTCACTGTGACCTGGTATCTATTTCCTACCTGTCCGACCAAACATTAGCATAGGTGTGCAAGAATTCGTATTTACCCTGTGCATAATAGAAGCGGCCTGGGAAAAAGGAAATGTCCGTTGAGAGAAAATGAATACGTTTGAAACAGTCACCCACTAGAATATTATGCAGGACTGAGAATAAATAAATTTCCTCTACATACAAAGCACATAAATTTTAATTATGGAATGCTGAGTAAAGAAGGTAAGCCTTAGAAGAAACATATAATAGGTTCTTTATGTAAAGTTCCAAAACTAGCAATAAAATTCTCTCTATAAATTATGATGTAAAAAAATCTGTGTGTTCACCAGCTGGAATTTAAATAAAAACTTGGGGGGAAAAAAGGAATAAACTAAAAAGAAGTATAAAAGGCCATAAACTCAATATCTGGTTGACGGTTGTATAAGAAGATGTGTCATGAGAGGAACACACAGGTAGATAAAAGTTATTGGCAAGGGCACCTGGGTGGCTCAGTGGGTTAAGCCACTGCCTTTGGCTCAGGTCATGATCTCAGGGTCCTGGGATTGAGTCCCTGCATCGGGCTCTCTGCTCAGCGGGGAGCCTGCTTCCTCCTCTCTCTCTCTGCCTGCCTCTCTGTCTACTTGTGATATCTGTCTGTCAAATAAATAAATAAAATCTTTAACAAAAAAAAGTTATTGACAATATTTTAGTTCTTGGTTTGGGCACTGTATTCTTAGGTATTCATTATTAAGTAAACATTTAAATAATACCAATAAAGTTAGAGATCTATGCATGGGCCACTAATATTAGATATGGAATAAGGGCTATATTGATTTTATTCAGTACATGTATGTATACACCTATGATAAAAATATATGTACATTCATAGTCAAATATAATAGAAATACATTTACATACATATATATATATGGTTAGACTCGAGACAGATGGACACTCATTTTAACTCCCACATACAAAGGAATATATGTACAAATACCAAGAGGTTAACATACGCATGCACACACACACACAAATCCACACGTATAAACATAGGTACAGAAATAGAAAACAGTGTTGTGCTTTCAAAACTATTAAAATATGAACAGGTATAGATCTGGAGTGATAATTAAGCATGGGTGAATTGATGGATGGATGAAATGAAGTAATACCTACCTAAGAGCAGTAGGTTGAAGTCAATGAAATTCTAGAAAGATATTCAAAAAGAAACAATGATTTATGATAATGTTTAAGACATCAGAAATTAGAAGCCTTCTGTATACAAAATAATCTTCATCTCTAGACATATTAATGTATTTTCTTTACTTCTGTTTATTTGTCTAGCTTATAAAAATGTGTGACCCCCAACCTGGGAAGTTGTGATAGGATAATCATGGCTCCAGGGGGAAATCTGGCATCCAAATCATGTTGTCCAGCACTGTAATTTCCTTCAAAAGAATTGGCTTAACAGTGTCGAACTTAGAAAAGCTAAAGTGTGAATTTTCTAGTACCAGAAGTTCCACCTAGTCTGAAGGTCTAAAGTAGAAATAAACAGAAATCCAGGGAAGACTTTAGTTATCATTATTTACAGACCAGTATTATTGGCTCTTATCAACATATTGTTCCTTCCTCCTCTTGCTCTCTTGGCAGAAAATACCTGCAGTCATTTGAAATACATTTCCTAGCACCCATGACTTGGCTTACAAACATAAGTACAGTGGTAGAGAAGAGTCTTGTATTCGTGATCTCAAGATAACAAGTGTTATGGGGGGGTGGTCTCTTTAATCCATAAAATTTGAGGTGAAACGACCTAAAAGTGTGCCTTTACATTCAGTATTTAAGAATCCACAAGGCATTGGTGTCTGGAAGTATCTAGACTACTTTCTGAAGCAATTTACCAGAAAGAACAAAAAGGAAACTTGCATGCACCTTATGAGTGATAACGTGTTTTCACCAGGAATGTAATTTATGGCATTTGGTTCACTAACACACACCCCTTACCACCATATATTTTTAACCAGTGGATTCAGTGACTCCATGTATAACTGGAAATTTCTGACAATTACCTCTTTCAGGGTACTTCATCTTAACAATTCACATTGTGAAAGGCAATTTATAAAATAAATACCCAAGGATGGTATTAGCTTTTCAAAAAGAATAAAAAATTCAATTTATTAAAACCCATCAAATATATTTGAAATACATGAACTAATAACACAATTTCTGAAAGCTAACTGCTTATGTTTAGAGGATAATAGGGAACCAATTCATTAACTTGAAACTGAAATAAAGCAAAACAAAGTATTTATCTTGCCTTCCTGGTATGAATATTTTATAATCAAATAGAGTAAATATAAATATTACTCTATTACTATTACTCTATTACTCTAAATATAAATATGATTACTCTATTTGATTATATAAATACAATCAAATAGAGTAAACATCTTTTGTAAAGTATTTTAATCGGGAAATAAAACTAATTATTAAACTACAGTATCACTATTTTGCAGCCCCAGTGCTGAGCATTCACATTCAACAACTGCTGATGCCATAAAAGCAGAATGAGATACTCTGTGCTTCCTGATGAAAAAACACAAGCAACACAATACCTGTGGTATTGCCGAAGGGACGGAAGACGAGGATGAGCAAGCCTGTGGATCTGACAATTTCTCAGAATTTTAGAGTGACAGTGAACATGTGGAAGCGAACCATAACTTAACACAATTTCAATTTTAAAACTCAGCAGAATTTTATAGAAATTGATAAAACTATTGCAATATTTATACATAAATTCAAAGGACAAAGGATAGGTTAAAAAAAAATTCTAAAAAGAATGAAGTTGGTGAACTTATACTGCCTGAGTTCAAGATTTACAACAAAACTAGAATAATCAAGATCTACAGATCGATAAAAGAGAACTGATATCTGAAGAATAAACTCATATTATTTCAGTTGGTTTCACATGAAGTTCACAATGGGGAAAAACTGTCTTTTCAACCAATCATGCTGGAGGTACTGAATATCCATAAGGCAAAAATGTCAATAGGACATTATGTGACAGGGCGCCTGGGTGGCTCAGTCAGTGAAGCGTCTGTCTTCGGCTCGCTCATGATCCCGGGGTCCTGAGACCAAGCCCCGCATCCCTGCCCAATGGAGAGCAATGCTTCTCTCTCTGCCTGACACTCTGACTATGTGTGCTCTCTCTCTGTCAAATAAATAAACAAAATCTTTTAAAAAAGAAGATTATGTGACATATACCCCAGACAGAAAAAGTACCCAAACAGATCATGGACATACATGTAAAATCTAAAACTTACTTGTGGAGCATAAGGAATAACATGGAGGACATTAGGGGAAAAAAAAGAAAGGTGAATTGCAGGAAATCAGAGGCAGAGACAAAGCACGAGAAACTGTGGACTCTGAGAAATAAACTGAGGGTTTTGGAGGGGTGGGGATGGGGGATGGGTGAGCCTGGTGGTGGGTATTCTGGAGGGCATGCATTCATGGAGCACTGGGCGTTATATGCAAACAATGAATCTTGCAACACTGCATCAAAAACCAATGTACTGTATGGTGACTAACATAACATAATAAAAATAAATAAATAAAACCATTACATTTCTAGACTAACCATAGTAAGGAAATTTTTGCTACCTTGAGATGAACAAATATTAACCCTAAAGCACAAATCATTAATGTTATATTAGACTTCAATGAAATTAAAACTCTTGAATTTCCAAAAGCATCGTTAAGAAATGGACCTGAAGCCACAGACTGGGAGAAAATATCCATAATAGTTTGATCTGATTTGTATCCAGAATATATAATTTTTACAACTCGGTAAGGAGAATATGTATACTTAGAACAATAAAAATCTGGACGAAGACTTGCACAGATGCTTTGCTAAAAAAGATACAAATAGCTGACAGACAAAAGCAGCTTACAACTTTCAGTCATTATACAAATGCAAGTTACAACCTCAAGAAAGCCGGATATACATGCAGAATGGTCTTAATTAAAAAAAAAAAAAAAAAAACCCTGACAAATTTCATGTCTTGAATAAGTGTTGCTCTCAAACTCACAAATTGCTGGTGGCAATGCAAAATGTTATAGCCATTTCTGGAAAAGAGCGTGGCAGGTTCTTACAAAGTAGATCACATGCTTACCATACAATCCAGGAAAGCTACTCCTGTTTACCCAAGTGAAATAAAAGTGTATCTTCCATCAAAGATTTGTACCTGAATATTCACAGCATCTTAAGTAATGGTAGTCCAACCTGGAAGCGACCCAAACGTTTCCAGACCGGTAAGCAATAAACTGGTAGTATTATATGCAACAATGGATAACATTAGCACCAAAAAAAAAAAAGGAACAATATGTATACAATTAGTTGGATAAGTCTCAAAACATGATGCTCAGTTTAAAAAACTACCTATAAAAGAGTTGAAATTGTCTTATTTGAAATAATCCAAAAGACAAAACACATTTAAGGTGATATGATGTTGATTAGTGGTTTCCTTGGGCTGTTGGTGGGGAGAGGGATAATGGTAAGGGAGAAAGAGGAGAGGTTTTGGAGCCTCAGTACAACTGATTTTAAAATAATTTAATTCTGGGGGTTCCTGGGTGGTTCAGTGGGTTAAGCCTCTGCCTTCAGCTTAGGTCATGATCTCAGGGTCCTAGAATCAAGCCCTGCACCGGGCTCTCTGTTCAGCAAGGAGCCTGCTTCCCCCCTCTCTCTCTGCCTGCCTCTCTGCCTGCTTGTGATCTCTGTCAAATAAATAAATAAAGTCTTTAAAAAATAATAATAATTTAAATCTGAAACTCTTAAGGCAAGTAATAGTTCAGCATTTTTCTCCCTGGATATCACAAAAACCTTGTGACTCTGAACGCACTTTAAAAAATAATAATAACAGTAAGTATTGATACTTACTATTTCTCAGGTATATTTTATGCCTGCACTCCAAGGTACAAATCCTTATATTGGTAACACCGATTGCTGTAAAGCTCAGTAGCTTAAGACAGCAAATGTAGGTTGGACACTTCCCCTTGTTCAGCTCATTTCCAAACAGTGACTCAAGTAGGTAAATTCTTTCTAATCTGTCATGTCACCAATTCAGAATCATAAAATTTCTGTCATAAGGATGACAGATAGCAAGACAGAGTCAAGGATCTGGCAAAATAATTTCTAGACAGATCTGAAAGAGGGTATACCAGTAACACCAGTATTCCTCGAAAACGAAGGCAGAAGAATCACTCTGAGATTTTATTACAATCTCCACATTCCATTGACTCAAAGCAGTTTATGTGGCCAAAATAAAACTCCAAGAGGGACTTGGAAATTTAGTTTTCAATGTTTTTAGGAATAAGATTTAGATTGATGAGTAACTGGTCTTTCCCTGTCATAAAAGTCAGAGTGATTAAAACATTGTGGTACACGTATAAGAAGAGTTTAGTTGAGAATTCAGAAACAGATCCACATATACATAACATAAAATGATAGTAAAGGTATATATCACATCATAAGTGAAAGGACAAATTATTCAAAAGTAATTAATGAGCTATGGTAAAAGACCTGGTTGCTTTTATCCTAAAAAAACAAAACAAAACAAAAAAACCCAATGTACACATTTAAATAATAAAAATAATAAAAAATTTTGGATGGGATTTGTGTCTCTACAAAAGAGACCCTGTAAACTTCCTCTCCCCTTCCACCATGTGAGGACACAGTGAGAAGGTAACCATGTATGAATCAGAAATCTGGTTCTCACCAATCTCCTGGGATCATGATCTTGGATGCCCAAGCCTTCAGAACTGTATGAAATAAATTCCTGTTCTTTATAAGCAGAAAAAAAAAAATTTTTGGTAGAAAAAAGTGTAGAATAACCTTATGCCATCAGGGTAGTAAAGGAATTTTAAACAAGTGTTAAAAGCTTAAGACGAAAGTGGAAAGACAAGAAGGTAAGCCACACAACGGAAAAGCTGAGACTGCCCTGGTTTGGAAGAATGTATTTGCAAGATATAGAAACCCCAAGGATCAGAATCCAGAGTATTTAAAGATCTTAGTAATCATTAAGAAAAACACAAGAGATTAAGTAGAAAACTTGGCCCAGGATAAAAATAAATACAGTGACCGAGAAACTTATGAAAAGGCATCCAGCTTCCATAACAATCAGGGAAATTAAAATAGAACACTATATCTTTTTTTTTTTTCATATTATATTGGTAAAAGCTCAAGATCTAAAGTGTTGAGGGGAAATAGGGAAATTGTTCCACTCATTTCCTGCTGGGAAATGTAAACTGTAGCTACTTAAGAAAACACCTTCACAGTGGTAATTAAAAGTAAAATGTATCTACCTTAAGACCTACTTGTAAGCACAGTCTGAGACAAACACTTGCCTATCTGCATACAGAGGCATCTGCAAGAAACTGTAATGCTGTGTTACTTGTAATTGAGAAAACTGCTAAAAATATAAATGTCTAATAATAGGGAAGGCAATATTTACTATGTAAGTATGAACCGTTACACAAGAATTTAAAGAAATGAACAAAATATATGTGAAAAAGTAAGTTGTAAAATAATATGCACAGAATAAAACGCATTTACAAATATGTTACATACACAAGACCAAATGATATTTTACAATTCGCACTAGCACCTGTATATGTATATAAATGTATGGGAATTATTCTGGAAGATTACACAACAAAACCGCCTCATTCTAATGACTGAAAAATCAGGATTTGGAATGCCTTAATGGGGACTCTGAGACTCTTAGTTTAAATTTTTAAAGAGAGAAAATGTATTACTTGTGGGGACTAAAACAATGAAACAAACAGTAACAGTACTAATCGGAGTGGAAATTTACCAACATGTTAATAATGGGGCACTGGGTGGTTGAATTGTGATTGCATTTTATTTTCTTTCCTCCTTTTAGTATTTTCCTTGTGTTTCTTGGAAACATATTTTCATATTTAAAATTTTAAATCATACAGAACACGGTAATGAAAAGCAATCACGATGCACGCGTAAAAAGGGATACTATCCCGTTACAGCCCCAAGGAGCTTCCTTGAAACGGAAAGTGGTTCATATTGGCGGCATGAACAACCAGGAGCCTGCTGCAGGATAGAATATCATCTTAGTCATAGGTTACTATTTATTTTCAAGAAACAGAAACCCCCTCAACCCAGCTTCAGTGATGGAGAATTTATTATAAGGGCTCATATCTCACACATAGACACAGGAAGCAGAGACAAGCCCTGTGGGAGACAGAGGTGAGCCACATAAAGTTTATGAAGGATCGAAGCTGCCATTCTCTTTCTGTCTCTCTCCTATTTGCATGAAAATGAAAGCTAAAAGGAGGAAAGTAGAAATAGGGGAGAGAACATGCATTCATTTATTCATTCCTGGAAAGAAATGATGAAGGAAAGGATAAATTCAGGCAGGAAGCAAAGAAGGAAAGAACACAGGTTTCGGACAGTGAGGAATCACTGGCCAACATTGTTTCTCTTTTCAGAATGAAAAATCCCCAAACTTATTTCAAGACCATATGATCCTGGTATAAATAAATGACAGGTTATCATTTTCTCTGAATCTTTCAGAAAATAAGATCACCATCCTGGACTATTTTAACAGCATCCCTGGGAGGAAACAAAGAGAGCCTTGGGTTGATCTCTGATTCCCGTGATACGCTCTCCCCACAAAATCATTCACCGTATGAATGAAAGACCCCATGGGGAGGGCACTTTGGAATGTAAGCTCTGAATAAAGGGACTGTACCTCGCTGCCTTCTTGGAGGTCCTTCTTTTCTGGCTAGAAGTGAGGGTGGTCAAACGCATCAGCCAAGGACATTTCGGAGACATCGCCTGCACGCACTGCCGGCTCGGAGATACTCAGCTTGACATTCAGAGATGTCGTGGAGCCTGAGATACCCCATGCATGTCAGAACCCTCCCTACCGCTCTCGTGAGTGCAAGATAACCTCACACACTCGGTGTTCACCGAGAATTCAGAAGCATAAGTCCTTAAAAGGAAAATTATATACTCAAACATAAACATTTTGGGTACACTTGGATTTAATGATACATAAGGCTCCACACCTTTCTGAGCAGACCTCCTCCTCAAAGGCGCTAAGACATTAATCTGAAGAAGTTTATTTCAAACAGAGAAGTAGCTGCTATTGTTGAAGGCCTCCCTCACACTTCTACTATGAAAGATGGAAATAATGCTAGTATCTAGTTCCTTCTGTCCTCCACACTCCAACTATACACCTAGTCCAAATGTGGACTTGACCCCATACAACTTGTAAAGGAGAGCTTTTCCTACAGATTTCAGTGTTCTCTGGATGAGAATTCTGCTCAGATTTTTCAAGTAAATGCCCTCAGCTATAACAGGATAACCCTGGGTTTCAAGCATTAGAATCTCATAAACTCTTCAGCAATGATTAAAAATTAATTGTAATTGGCTGTACTCCTTAAGCAACAAAATTGGTTAAGGGGCGCTTGGGTGGCTCAGTGGGTTAAGCCTCTGCCTTCAGCTCAGGTCATGATCTCAGGGTCCTGGGATTGAGCCCCATATTGAACTCTCTGCTAAGTGGGAGAGCCTGCTTCCCCCTCTCTTTCTGTCTGCCACCCTGCCTACTTGTGATCTGTCAAATAAATAAATAAAAATCTTTTTAAAAAACTTAAAAAAATAAAATTAGGTTAAGTGCCTGTTTCTCTTTACCTTTGTATCAAAGGCCAAAGACATTGCTCCCTGCCTTTAAATTCTGGAAAAATCCAGTCACTAAAATGGTAATTTCTTATAGCAGAAGACTTCTCATATCTCCTTTCTGAGCACACATGTAAGACATACTAGTTTCAACCCAGATTAAACATGATATCTCAATAAAATCTCACAAAAAAACCAATACTAATCAAATCAAAACATACCATAATAGGTTATTAGACTCCTAGCATCAGACTATAGTTGATTTTTTAAATTCCCACTAAAATAATCGCAATGATTCTTACCATTCACAGGATTTGGGAGAATTTCATAGATGAGTACTTGGAGATAATACTGAAGAAAAAACAATATAATTGGAAGGAAATATAAATACCCATGGGGGGAGAAGAGACTCAGACAAACAAAAGTTAACTAAGGCAAGAAGCCCAGAGAGCTGGGGCCCTGTCTGCGCACCTGCTAATCCGATACGTAGTGAATCCTCCATCTCCTCACACCTACCCAGCATCTCACAATCTACAGAGCACTGGGACATGCGCTGGGATAGAACGAAAAGTAGAGCACACTCCATGCTCTCCACACTGCTTGTATGCCTCTGGTAGAAGCTCCACAAATATCTGATGAACACACGGTAGCCATGAAGAAATGAATGAATAAACAAATGAGTAAATGAATGAGCATTCTGTAAGAAAGCCTTTATATAGAAAGCGATCATTTGAAACAGTCATCCGAGAGCAAAACATTTAGACGGTATCTCTGAAATTACCGATAGTTGTGGTGTGAACTGAATGTTCCAGTTTTATTTGATTTTGGTTATAAATGTGAATATCTGCTGATTGTCTGAATCCATGACAACAAACAGTCTGTCTATTCAGCACATTACTGAACCCCCTAAACTAAGAATAGGGCCTGGCACAGAGCAGGCACTCAGGAAACATTGGTCGGATAGCTATGAAACACCTGCAATACGGCCCATCTAAGGGTGTTTTTTAAAAAATACCTTGTCATTAAGATCTAGGATCAAATCATCAAGTCAGGGGTTAAAACCAAAGTACTTTTGGAGCTGTAAGGATTCCCAATCCCTGTTAATAAGTAAATGAATGAACGGAATGGGAGAAAATATTTGCAAATGACACAGAAGGCTGATATCCAAGATCTATAAAGAACTCCTCAAACTCAACACTCAAAAAACTGATAATCATGTCCAAAAAATGGGCAGAAGACATGAACAGACACTTTTCCAAAAAAGGCATACAAATGGCTATCAGACACATGAAAAAATGCTCATCATCACTAGCCATCAGGGAGATTCAAATCAAAACCACATTGAGATACACCAGTCAGAATGCCCAAAATCAACAAGACAAGAAACAACAAGTGTTGGAGAGGATGTGGAGAAAGGGGAACCCTCTTACACTATTGGTGGGAATGCAAGTTGGTGCGGCCACTTTGGAAAACAGTGTGGAGATCCCTTAAGAAATTAAAAATAGAACTACCCTATGACCCTGCAATTGCACTACTGGGTATTTACCCCAAAGATACAGATGTAGTGAAAAGAAGGGCCATCTGTACCCCAATGTTCATAGCAGCAATGGCCATGGTCACCAAACTGTGGAAAGAACCAGGATGCCCCTCAACAGACGAATGGATAAAGAAGATGTGGTCCATATATATAATGGAGTATTGTGCTTCCATCGGAAGGGATGAATACCCAACTTTTGTCTCAACATGGATGGGACTGGAAGAGATTATGCCGAGTGAAGTAAGTCAAGCAGAGAGAGTCAATTATCATATGGTTTCACTTACTTGTGGAGCATAAGGAATAACATGAAGGGCACTGGGAAATGGGAGAGGAAAAGTGAGTTGGGGGAAATTGGAGGGGGAGACAAGCCATGAGGGACTGTGGGCTCTGAGAAACAAACTGAGGGTTTTGGAGGAGGGGGGTGCAGGGGCTTGGGGGAGCCTGGTAGTCGGTATTAAGGAGTGCATGTATTGCATGGAGCGCTGGGTGTGGTGTATAAACAATGAATCTTGGAACACTGAATAATTACTGAATATAACACTGAATAATTAAACTAAGTTTAAAAAAAAATAAGAAATTTAAAATATTTTTAAAATAACCAAATGTATAAATTCTAAATTATAAAATAAAGGGAAGGTAAAGATGCCTTTCTATTAAATCCATCAGAGCTGATTTACATGTGTTTAGGAATACAGAAGGTTGAACATGAGTGTTCTGTTCCACCTGCCCTTCCCCCCACCCCAAACTAGATCATTTCTCCTCTTTCTCTCTCTCTCTCTCCCTACTCCACTCCCTTCCTCCTTTCCTCCTTCTCTCCTTCCCCAACCCTGCCCCTTTCTCTCTCCTCTGGAGTCCTTGATATTCAAAGGCATAAGAAGTTAGCTGGAAATGGCAGAAACTCAAGTGCAAATTCCTTCTGACATTAACACTTCTCTATCATTCAGAATTAGTATGCGTTGTAGCTAATAAGCTATGAAAGTCACTTACCAATAACAATGCGATCTTTGAATACTAATCTGAACGGATGCCAGCCATAAAGGAAAGACAGCTACCCTGATTGGATGAGGCTAATAAGCGAGCCTTGGGCAAAATAAGTGATGGAGTCTCATTTTCATGCATCTCCTCCACTGGGCTTTGACTGACTTCTCCCCCTTTCTTTATATTTCATTCGAGTAGAAAAATTAGCATCAATTTATAGGGACAGTACTATATACAATCCTGATATTCCTGTTCCTTCACATACCTGTCCTGTAATTGTGATATATGCATAATTTTTCTATTAGTAGAACAATCATATTTGGCTTTTTTTCCCCTTGAAATTCACAGATGGATCTTTCAGGGAACTAAGATAACATCTAGTATCTTGTTTTTTTTTCCCCCCACTCATCTTTTTGGAAACCCAGTTCCTACATGCCTCAATCAATGAGATACAGTGGATTTCAAACCTGACTACAAAATAAAATCCCCTATGAAGATCTTAAAATAATACGGATGCCCAGGGTTTACCTCAGAACGATGGAATCTGAACCTCTGAGATGTGGCCCCAGTCTCTGTATTTTTTTAAGCACGCTAGGTTCTTGAACCATAGTAAGAGCTGAGAACTATAAGCTGTGGTTATGGGTTCAGTCCTTGCAGACCTATTTACATTTGTACACCTTTTTACGACCATGAATGTCGTCAGTCTTCCCCTTGGAGTATGTCTTCTAGCATACTGGGAGGGTAGGAATAAGTTACTGGAGAGAGCAAATACTTCTGACTTCATAGGGAAAGCATTTATTCTAACATAGGAACTAAAACATGTAATCTTCATAAGAATACTATCTTAGGGCTGTTTTTAATTTTTTATTTCAGAATAATTTTAGATTAATAGTTAGAAAATAATACAGAGACATCTATGCGCCCTTTCCAGATTCCCCTGTTAACATCTTATTTAATCATAACATATTTGCTAAAACTCCTATCTTAATATTGTTTCAATACTGTCAATTAAAAAGAATCTTAATTTGGGTTTTTCCAACTTTTCCACTAGAGTCTCTTTTCTGTTCTAGGCTAGAATCCAGGGAACCATTTTGCATTTAATCAACATATCTTCCTAGTCTCGCCGATGAAAAGTCTCTGTCTTTTCTTGTTTTGTATGACTTTGGCACTTTTGAGAAAAGTGCTTGTAAAGGCTTTGGTAGAACACTCTCAATATTGATTTGCTTGATGATCCCTCATAATTGGGCCAGGGTTATGGATTTGGGGTAAGAAAACCACAGAGGTGAGTTTTCCTCTCACTGCATCAAGTCGGGATACAGATACCACCATGATGGGTCACTGTTTATGTTAACCTGATGGCTTGGTTAAGGTAGTGCAGGTCAGATTTCTCTGCTACACCTACTACTATTATTATTCATTCCTTCCCATACTCCACTCTCTGGAATTGAGTCACTAAATTCAGTTCATACTCAGGAGAGAAATTAACTATATTTGGGATTCTTCTATGAGGATGATTTGTTCCTTCTCCATCATTTGTTTCTTCAGTTGTTTATTTTTTTCCATATGGACTCAGGGATACTTATTTTAGTTTGGGGGATTTAATATTAGTATTATTTATTTTGTTGCTCAGATTGTTTCAGTGTGGGCCATTGGAAACACTTTGAAGTTGACTCCTGTGTCAATTTGATAGGCCCCATCGCATCTGCAATATGGTCTTTAGAAGCCAAGATCTGAGTAGCAGGTATCCTCGTTATTACAGGAGCATCACTGGGGTGAGGTTTTTGTTTGTTCGTTTTGGAGTTTGTGGGTTTATTTTTCCCCCTCAGCCTTCATATCTAAGTCCTGCCTGTGAAAGAACTATAAAAGTTCTCAGAACACACCCATTAAGGTAAAAATAATTTTAATTATGAAATATGAATTCTGTTTCTTAAACTGGTATTTGGCACCTGGACATTTTTATGATCTTGGCTTTGTTTTCCATTATTGGTTTAATAAAGATATTATGACCCACGTGTTTTTTTTGGCCAAACACAGAGGATGCTGTCTACTCTCTTTATTTGAAAATGATAATCATATAGACCCAGAAAAATATTGTTTATGTGAATGACCTTCTTTAGCCCTTTTTGTGGTTCTCAAAGTTGACAGACATCATCAGATTTTTGGAGCACCCAACAGCTGACAGCTGAGATATTTACCCCACCTCTTACATTCAACTCTCAAGAGTACCACATTTTAGTGATTAGGTTTTTAAATCACTTATCCCTTTTTTGTTTGTTTGTTTCAAAAGCCTAAAGTGTTCAACAAACAGCAGCTGCTTCTAGTTAGGGCTTTCATAAGAGGCTTGACAGATTTAGATACGGGTTAGTTTTAGTCATGGCAGCGTTTGGAGCTTATACTCCAACAGTAAGTAGAACTCAATATCAGAAATGGATACTAAATCATGAGCATTAAATCCCACCATAGTAACCACAGGAGTATCGCAGAGAAACAGGAAACAGAACAAGTGTAAGCCTTGGGAAGCATTCAGGTCCAGAGTAATTGTGCTCAGAGAACTTCATTAACTCTCCATAGCAATTCAGAGGCAAGCATCACAGAAAGTAGAAGTGACTATTAGTTCTTGCACTAGAGCCACTGTGCCCTCTTTCCCTCTTCCTAATGACACCACATGGCAAACAGATTAAGTGGGAATGTAACGTACAAGCTCTTATGAAAGCAAGATTTTCAAAGATAAAACGCCATTTTTCTTAGTATCTGACAATGAGCGACTGTGATGAATTGTTTATGTGCTGTTCAGTGATCTTTGTTTCAGTTGTTCAGAGAAGGCCACATTACTACAATATGATGTGAAATGCCAGTTGAAGGTGTTTGCATAGATCTGTGTGAGATGGATTCAAAATTCAAAATTCAAAAGAGACTTCAAGCACCAAAACCGAGTCTTCAAGAGGGGATGGACATGCAGAAAGTGCAAAATGCATGAAATGGAAATTAAATGCTCAGTCATTTCCCACAAGGAAAAACACTTCCATCTTAGAAATACAAAACTCTGAAAACTCTGATATTTTAAAAATATTAGATTTTTAATTCAACTTGATCTACAGTCTCTAGGTGCTCTGGAAATACTTGTCCCCTGAAGGGTAAACATGGGCACTTTCTAATTATTTACTGGAATTGCTTGCAGGACTTTATCTATGGTTTTAAAGACTTTACTGTGGCATGACAAGCAGGAATAGATTACACACACACACACACACACACACACATTTAGGAAAGTGATTCATCTTCTCATGCTGAGAAGACAATTAGTGTCATGAAGAATCTTTTAGTCCAGAATCAAAATGCTCTCATTAAAAACAAAACAAGAAAAAGAAGAAAATATCTAATCTCATTATGTTATTACCAGAAAGGAACAATCCATTTCTAGTCCTTTTTTTCTTTCTGGTTGCAGTGAAACGATGGGTTTTGCTTTAACAAAATCCTGATAAATGAGAATACAGAACAATCAAAATGAAAGAGGGCTTTCCTTACTTTTCGTAAGGATTTTCTAGAAGTGTTCCTTACTAAGTTGAATTCTCTAGTGCTCTTGGAATAGAATTTGAAGGTCCAGATTAATTGAGAGGAACCTTTTCAGGAACATTTCCATTTAAAAGATGATTTCCTTGGATCTTAAACCTTTAAAATCCTAAGGTTCGCATGTAATCTTCTATTAATGGAGCCACTTATGATATTAGACTAATTGCAATGCTATGTCAGTTAATCAGAGTTGTTATTTTTCTATTCTGTGCTCAGAAAGATGTAAAAGAAATAGCCTGGTTCCATATTTAAAAATATCCTAGACCTAATGGAGATACTAACTGCTTATAACCATCAGCATGAAAGAAAAATGGAGCTCATGTTATAATGGAATAAAACAGAAAACAGGAATGATTAAACTTCATTCTGGCAGAAAAATTACCAGATTTCTTGAAGGTGAGACTAGGTAGTCTTTGGAGTAGTTATTACTTTCTTTTTGTCCTTGTGAAGCACAAGTATAATCCCCAATGACATCATAAAGGCACAGAACAATCTACCTCAGTAGTCTAAGAATCTGCATTTAAAAGTAGGCATCCCAGAGGACACCACCAGAATGGCAGTTTAGGAACCCACACACTGCAAATTAAGAGAAAGCACTAAAATCATATTACTTAAAAGGGCAGGTTGCCAAATACTGGAAACGTTTCAACAGAAGAGGATTTCTGGAATTAGATCAAATTACACTAAACATTCTCATTGTTTTCCTTCACACTCCTAGGGGCTGTTTTCCAAGAGATGCAGAATTCTAGTTTTGAAAGTTTTCTCTAGGTGATTTTGGTGACCCATCACTTAGGGGGAAGCAGGAGCTGTTTGGAGCCAAAGGAGCGTGGAGGGCCCTTGACTCTAATCAGCCCAGTCACAACCTTGATCTGTTTTAAATATTAGAATTCTGAATAAGAATCTTTTTGAAAATATTGGTATTGTTGCTTAAAAGTAAGTGTGAATATCAATGGACATTTTCTTTTTTAAAGATTTATTTATTTATTTATTTGACAGAGAGATCACAAGTAGACAGAGAGGCAGGCAGAGAGAGAGAGAGAGAGAGAGAGAGAAGCAGACTCCCTGCTGAGCAGAGAGCCCGACGCGGGACTCGATCCCAGGACCCCGAGATCATGACCTGAGCCGAAGGCAGTGGCTTAACCCACTGAGCCACCCAGGTGCCCCGACATTTTCATTTTAAGTTCATTTTTCAACTCTAGAGACTATCTTCCTATACTAACACTAGAATTGCCAGCATTTATTTTAATGAGAACTATTTCCAACTGTCCTGTTCACTGGATGTATCTCACTAGAGCACTTTTCATCTTTATCACTTTTTAGACATGTTTATCCCAGCACAAATTTTTTTAAACAAAAAATGTCTGTATTAATAAAACAGCAAAATTTTAGGCATATATCTTGACAGCAAAATGTTTATCTCCTAAAGAAATAGAGGTCCATTTTCTTCCATATTTTGGCAAGAAATTATGTTCTTTTGAGGATTTTAAAGTATTACTTAAATAGTTCCATTCTTGTTAAGTATGAGAGTAAGGACCTGAGTCATTAAGTGTCTGAGTTCAAAAAGCTCTGGCTGAAGACTTTGATAATCTTTTTCCACATGATTTGATTAAAACAACCTAAATTTCAAAAACTTCTGTTTGGAAAATTTACTATAATTAGTAACTGTGCTTTTTTGTATGTGTTTCCATATATTTCTGCTTTACTAGGACACAGCATGAACTTAGATCTGTATTTAATAAAATTTTACTCAATATTAAGGCCCTAAAACATATTCATAGGTTTGCATTTGAAAATGATTGTTATGGCAAACCATTTGGAAAGGAATTTAAAAGTGATAGAAGTTTGTTTACTGACAGCTAAGTAGAGTGTGTTAGTATGCATTGTGTGTCCCAAGAGAAAAACAAAGTAAATTGCTTAGGGAAGTCTTTCTTTCAAGAATCATCTCCTGGGATTACTTTTCTGCAAAACATTTTTGGAGAAACACTCCCTGAGAACTTCCTCCATTTTAAAAGAGCAAGTATACTAAACACACATACATATACAGAGCTACATTCAGAAAAATTATCTGTTTAGATATTAGAAGATGTCATTTCTTTTTCAAAACTGATAAAATTATAAATAGTCTAAATACCATATATTGTATTAGTTTGACCATTAAAAAAAAATAACCTTTTCCAGATAAAATCCACTTATTCCTACGAATTCTTAAACTGGGTATCTCTCAGAAGAGAACAAAATTACCTCTCTAAAATGAATCTGCCCAAAAGTCTCAGGATGGAAAAAAAAAAATGTCTCTGATAATCTATTTTAGGTTAGAGTGCATGGTCTTTGACACTACAATTTCTCTGTTATCTGGAAGTCCAGAAAACAAACAAAAAGAACTCCCAGCTCTGCCCATCATTTAAGTATTATCTAACTGTCTTAGTCCATTCAAGCTGCCATAGAAAATAGCATAGACTAGATGGCTTATAAACAATGGAACTTTATTTCTCACAGTTCCGGAGGCTGAATGCTCATGATCAAGGTGCCGGTACAGTACAGTTGTGGTAAAGGCCCTCTTTTGAGTTACATACTACAGACTTCTTGCTCTGTCCACATGAAAGGGAGGGCAAATGAGCATTCTTGGGCCTTCTTTCATGAGGGCACTAACTGCATTTATGACTGCTCTGCCCTCATCACCTAATCACCACCCAGAGGCCCCACACCCTAATACCATCACTGGATGTTAGGATTCCAATATGTGAATTTGGGGAAGACACAATGATTCACACTATAGCACTGATCATTATCATCACCATGAACCTGAGGTCCAGAAAGACTCTTGTGAGCTTAGGTGTCAATAAAGAAAGATTAGAGGATGGTGGAGTAGAGTTGAAAGAGCAGAATCTCCATTCAAAAGCCAAGAGTCAGTGTTTCATTGCCTCATTCTTGAACATAAATGGATGATCAAAGAATGGCAGATGTTGCACTAAAGCCAGAAACATGGAACAGAAAAACTAAGCTAAGCAAGGAAACAAAAAGTACTGGGAGGAACCGGAAATAATTTAGGGAACAAAAGAGAACTAAAAAACACACATTCAATGATTTCCTTCCAAGTAACTGAAGAAGATACTACTTCCTTAATGTTATGAGGAATGTGGTGTCTCCAAGTCTGATGCGGGTCCCAAATCTGTTTCTCGGCATGTCTAGTAATTTTTGGCTGAAGACAAGTGAAGGTGTATAATATATTGCATTTAATCTAAGATTTTTTTTTTCATTTTTCTGAGGGTTTGTGGTTTTGTTTTTGTTTTTGTTTTGTTTTGTTTTGTTTTTACATTGGGATAACATGTGTCTTACAGCATGCAACTACCTAATTCTTGCTTTTTTTTCCCCTTTGCTTGTTGTGATATCAGGTATTCAGATACCTGATGCTGTTACAGTAACCATCTCTGATGCCTGATAAGAAATAGATTCAAAGACATGGAAAGTTTGTAAGATTCCTCAGACTTTTAGGTTTTCTTCAGGCTCCATTGGATCTCAGCTGAGCACATAATGTATCAGCCAGAAATATGAGGTATCTGTTATCTCAGCTTCCAAAGTCTGCGCCTTACATTAACAGCCCTACTGCCGTGAGCCATGACCTGAGTGTGCCACCTTCAGCAAGCTGGGGAGGAAGAGAACACCCCAAGAGCAGGAGGTCAAAAGTGACATTCTTGCCAAATACACAATAGTTTGCTAATGTTTCAAAGTGAGTAAACACTTTTCATATTGCTGCCTGTCTTTGACCACTTTCCAGTGTCCTTCAAAGGTCACTTTCAGTAAATTGGGTGTAGGCTTCTTCTTTGCAGAAAAGATTCACCCACCCTTATAAAGCTCCCAGAAGTAAGGTCACTTCTTATATTTTTATTTCTCTATTATGGATTTAATCATCTAGTTTTTATATTGATCTTGTATCTTGTGATTTATAAACATATTTAGGATTTTTTACATAGACAAATACATTGTGAAGTGACAGATGTAAACAGAAATACAGCTATACTACTGCTAATAATAATACTAAATGTGAGGACCTAAATATTCTAATAAAAGAAGAGACTGATTAACTGAATTAAAAAAGCAAGGACTAATTACATACCTTCTATCAGAGATGTACTTAAGGTCAGAAACAGTATAGTTTGAAAGTAAAGGAATAGACAAAATACCATAAAAGCACTAAGCATAAAAGACCTAGATATGCAATATTAACACTGCAAAATTAATATTAGGAAAAGGGGTATTACTAATGACAAAAAAGGACATTCCATCAGTCAACACAGTGGGTGATGTAACAATTATACATGCCTATACTTCTAACAAAAAGCTCAAAATTTATGAAACAAAAGCTAACAACTGAAAAAATAAAAGAAGTAAACTGACAACAATCAGTGAAGATTTTAATATTCCTTCCTCCATGACAGACACATCAAGTGGACAGAAAACCAATAAGGATATAGATGATTTGAACAATGCAATCAATCAAGTTGTCCTAATTTATATCTATCAAACGTCCAGTAATAATAAATTAGGTTCAAGTACCCAACCAGTATAGAACAAATGCTAGGTCAGAGAACATGTCCCAATAAGTTAAAAGGGATTAAGTACATTTGGAACTAAACTAGAATTCAGTAACAAAACAAACCTGGAAAATCAACAAATACGTAGAAAATTTTTAATAGCAAGCACATTTTCTAAACAGATCAGAGGTCAAAGAAGAATTCATAAGGGAAATTAGAACATATCTTGAACCAAATGGAAATGAAAACAAAACATATCAAACTTTGTGAAATCCAGCTAAAGCACTGTTTACAGCAACATTTAAAGCTCTCGATGCTTATATGAGAAGACAAGAAAAATGAAAACCACACGATCTCAGCATCTAAAGAAGCTATAAAAAACTTTAAATCTAAAGAGTTTAGCAGATATAGAAGGAATAATAAACATCATAAAGGAAATCAATGCAATAGAAAGTAGACAAATGGCAGGGGAAATTAATAAACCAATGCCAGACACAAAAGACTATATACTATATGATTCACTTTTATGAAATTCAAGAAAAGTCAAAAGTATAAAGGCAAAAAGTAGAGCTGTGGTTGCCTGTTGCCAGAAATTGGCTGGAAGGGAGTAAGGGAATGATTTTGGAGGTGACAGAGCAGGGCCAGTTTCATGGGTGTGACCTGTGCAGTCCCATGCTCGTAAAGTCTCTGCTATTGGTTTCACGCAGCTGTCAGCATCTTGAAATAGTAAATATTTGAACAAAGATGCCTATATTTTACCAGGGGACCCACAAACTATGTAGTTGGTCCCACGTAGAACTTCGCTTCTGTGGCAAATGCATGACTGTATACATCTACCAAACTGATCAACCTGTACTCTTAAATGAGTAATTATATTGTTTTCTATTAAATATAAATTAATTTAAATTATAAAACAGTATGTTTTAGAGTACATCTTTAAAAGATACATTGTTTTCAATTATAAAACCATAGAACAGAATAAAAATCTAAAATATACAAAGAAATAGAAGGAACAATAACATTATTTTGTGTATATCACACTGGCAAAACACACACAAAGAAGTCTGTAAGAAGTATGTGCATATGTAATCTTATTCACTGATGAAAGAAATAAGAAGTGCTACTGTGTCTTTAGAAGACTACCTGGAAATATCTATTAACATCAGCAACACAGGTATTTTGATCCAATCATTCCACTCTTATGAATCTATTTCATAAAATTAAAGTAATAATTTCCAAATATCTGTATTTGAAGATTATTGTAGCAGTGTTTTTTATAGTAGTCAAGAACTGGTTACAGAGTAAATGCCCATCAACAGGGGAATTCTGGATATATCCTGGCACATTTATGTACAAACTATTTTATGGAAATTAGAAGTGATATACTTAAATTATATGATCTGGAATGACTTCTGTAAGATTTGTTGAGTGAGAAAAGCAAGGTACATAAAATAGTCTGTGAGATCTTTCTATTTTGGTAAAATGAGCATTTACACAATAGAAACCTACACATCTATCTATATATCTAGATAGGATTAAATAAGTACAGAGAAAACTATGGAAAGACTTGGGAATTGGAGTGGCACTGGAATAGAGACGGGCAGGGAAAGGAGAAGGTGGCTTTTTATGAAAAGGTCTTCTGAACAACTAATTTTCTTTACCATTGCATCTCCGTATTTGATATCTTTTTATAAATGAGTATTTTTAATAATCATCAAAAATCTCTGGCTTTGACATCAAAGAGACTTAGATGTATATCTGCTCTCCACCATGTCCTAGGGGTATCCATTGTTTAGGCTACTCACCCTCTTTCTATACCCACTCCTTATGTAGCAGGTTTGTGGTGAGAATTGGGATAATGTCTACAGGGTTCTTGACAGAAAGGTATTACTCATGAGTACAATGAGTATTTATTTTCTCCTGATGAATACTTGGTAATGTTCTGAGTACTAGCCCCTTATTCGTGTGCCTATGTCTGTTTCATATTTACAGAATATTTCAGTACTCAGAAAACTACTTTGAATCTTAGAAATATTTCAAATATATGTTGAAAGAAGCATCAACAATTACTATTGGTCAGAATGGTTGATTAACCAAAATCTTCCAAATCAGATCATAAAGACTAATCTCAGCTTCTGATTTTTTTTTTTTTTTTTTTGAGAGATAGCATCCACATGTGTGAGTGGGAGTCAGCGCAGAGGGAGAGGAAAAGAGAGACTCTTAAGTAGGCTTCACACCAGTGAGGAGCCCTACTGGGGCTTGATCTCCTGACTGTGAGTTCATGGTCTGAGTGAAATCAAGAATCTGATGTTGAACCAACTGAGCCACCCAGGAGCCCCCTGCTTCTGATTTATTCAAATAATGAATCTTTCTTATTCTTAAGGCATAGCAAGACTAGTCATACATCAGAGCTAAAATTCAGTGATCAAAGACAAAGCCTTTGGGTATTTATTTGGAGAAATGAAAATAAGTCTCTGTAAGAATTACTATAGTTTGTACACTTGTCCTTTTTTTTTTTGGAAGGTTTTATTTACTTGAGAGAGAACAGCACGGGGAAGGGCAGAGGGAGATGCTAACTCCCCCTGAGCAGGGAGCCTGACATGGGGCTCGGTCCCAGAACCCTGGGATCACGACCTGAGCTAAAGACAGACACTTAACTGACGGAGTCACCCAGGCACCCCTTATGTATAATTTATTATCCAAATCAAGGAACTTCTAAGACTGACGGTAACTGGGTATGGTTGGTAGGGTAGGGGGGAAGGGGTAGGTCAGGTATGGTTAACTGGACAGGAGGCTGGGAAGATAGGTGTTTGTTCCTGGTAAACTATGGTCATTGTATTCTGGATCCCACAAAGCTCTATATAAGGAAAAACTGAAGAGAATAGATGATCTGAAAGCTTTTTTAAAAAATATTTATTTATTTATTTATTTGAGAAATAGAGCACAAGCAGGAGGGGCAGAGGGAGAGGAAGAGAGAATCAATCCTAAGCAGACTCTGCATGGAGCACAGAGCCCAATTCAAGGCTCAATCCCACAACCCTGAAGTCATGACCTCAGCCAAAACTAAATGACTATGCCCCCCAGGTGCCCCTCATCTGAAAACTCAACTGAGCTAAGGTTCCAAGGATATGCATGGAGTGCTTGTCCAATAGGTTCAGCTCATGCCCTGCATTCTACCCAACCGTGAGAGAGCTTAGATACAGCTGATAAAGACCACTCCCTAGGAGCTGCAAGAAATCCAAGGACAGGGGAAGTCCAAGTACGAGATTTGGTCCAGTTTATTTGCCCTAAGTAAAGAGATGTTTGTTTTCTCTCTTCTGAGTTTATACATAAGGACCTTACATGAACTGTCCAAAGATAACTAGGACTTTGGGCTAACAGAGAAAGTTACTGGCAAAGTGTCACTTTCAGACATGGTTCAGTAAACAACACAGCTCTAGGATTATATTCAGAGAAGGGAACTAAGAGATATTGGTAGATGAAATGAATTTAAATCTGCACAACTTGCAAAGTATAGGAAAAAGGCAGCCTAGAATGGGAACCACAGTAAGAGTATGGAAACTAAAAGATTAGCAACCTTGCAGAAAGTCTGGAGCAAGAAGCAGTCAGGTGCTAGTTAAAAAGCTTCAGAAGAAAGTACAGGTCATCAACAGGAAAAATGGAAATTGATGCTAAGTTGCAAAGTCTGTCAGAGTTTTACTCCCTCATTCAAGGTCAGATCATCTGAAAATGGAGATCCAGAGGGACATTTGGTCTTAACTTTGAAGGGCAATTATGTGGGAAGCAAGAGAGTTCTTGACATAAGTCTATACAGTCTATATTCCCAGCTATCTGAAAGCTCAATTTCCTGGCACCCCTTCCTCTTGGAAATTTACAATTCACCGAGTCATATCATTACCAGATTTTGATGCAGACTTGAAACAATGAAATATAGTAGCAAATTCCTGAAACTGCTGTCCTAGCTGCTCATCTCTGCTCAGGTGAAAGGAGGGCAAATGAATATGTCTTCTGTGTTCCCTGGGATTAGCCTTTTGTTGGCAGAAACAGAAGAAATAATAAGCATCATAAAGGAAACCAATGCAATAAAAAGTGGACAAATGGCAAGAAATTAATAAACCAAAGCCAGACACAAAAGACTATATACTATATGATTCCGTTTTTATGAAATTCAAGAAATGTCAAAAGTATAAGGGCAAAAAGTAGAGCTGTGGTTGCCTGTTGCCAGAAATTGGCTGGAAGGGAGTAGGGAATTTTTTTGGAAGTGATAGAGCAGGGCCAGTTTCATGCAGGACCCGTGCAGTCCTAGGCGCATAAAGTCTCTGCTATTGGTTTCATGCAGCTGTCAGCATCTCAAAATTTAAAATATTTGAACAAAGATGCCTATATTTTGCCATGGGACCCACAAACTTTGCAGCTGATCCCAGGTAGAACTTCGCTTCTGTGGTAAATGCATGGCTGTATACATCTACCAAACTGATCAACCTGTACTCTTAAATGAGTAATTATATTGTTTTCTATTAAATATAAATTAATTTAAATTATAAAACAGTATGTTTTAGAGTACATCTTTAAAAGATACATTGTTTTCAATTATAAAACAATAGAACACAATAGGGGCGCCTGGGTAGCTCAGTGGGTTAAAGCCTCTGCCTTCAGCTCAGGTCATGATCCCAGGGTCCTGCGATCGAGCCCCACATCAGATTCTCCGCTCAGCGGGGAGCCTGCTTCCCTTCTTCTCTCTCTCTTTCTCTCTCTCTCTGCCTGCCTCTCTGCCTATTTGTGATCTCTGTCAAATAAATAAAAATAAAATCCTTAAAACAATAGAACAGAATAAAGATCTAAAATATACAAAGAAATAGAAGGAAACAGTAACATTATTTTGTGCATATCATACTGGCAAAACACATACACAAAAATATGTAAGAAGTATGTGCATATGTAATCTCATTCTCTGATGAAAGAAATGAGAAGTGCTACTGCGCCTTTGGAGAACTATCAGAAGTGGGTGCCATCAAGCCCTTTGAAATTTTTAAATGAAAGTCTCATGACTCCCCATTCCTCCTTCTAAGTATGTTGCTGAATTCGTTATGAGTGGAGATCTATTCACAATCAGATTTAGCTATACCTGATGGACTTAAGCTGACACTGCTTTTGTCTTGTCTGCCTGGTGGCCACAGTTTGGAAGCTGCAGTCTGGGTGAGACAAAAAGCTCACAGGCCGTGAAGGAATGGATGGTAAGTCTGCTTTCCTGGTTAGACTAGACATTTGCATTGTTTACATGCTGGGGAATGGCAAATCACTCCTGGCTCCCAGCTATAGGGGTGCTCTGTTCTCTACCAGAGTCATCCCATATATACATTCCCTCACGAGGAAGGGATTTGTCTTTCAGGAACAGTAAATTTATAGTTAAAATTGGGAACATAACTTGAAATTATATGAACTCCATTCCATAGTCTTAGTAATTTTTGAATTCTGGCATTCTGGTCATCTACGAAGAAACCCATCAAAACATATGGGTTATTGTATTTCTTATGATGTAGCTTTCATGTGTCTTTTTCACCTAAAAAAATTAATATTTGTCTCTATAAAAAATAACAATAGAGATAAGCCAAAGAAATAATAGAAAAAGTCACTTGAAGTCCTACCCTAGCAATTTTTAATCCCTATAATTTTGATGTAGGTCCTTCCAATACTCTTCCTAAGCATATACAATTTAACCTTATAAAACTGGGATTACTATATGCAAATCTGGAAAATAAAAAGATATATTATTTTTCACAGCAACCTATCTTCAATGCTTTTCTTTTCCAGTATATATTCTTGGGACTCTCAGTTACAGATGATGGGTTATACACATATATGTACTTTGGCCTACCCTGCAAATTCTACTAAGATGGGAGTGAAGGGATTTTTTTTTTTTTTTTAAAGATTTTATTTATTTATTTATTTGACAGAGAGAGAGATCACAAGTAGGCGGAGAGTCAGGCAGAGAGAGAGAGAGAGAAGCAGGCTCCCGCTGAGCAAAGAGCCCGATGCGGGGCTCGATCCCAGGACCCTGAGATCATGACCTGAGCCGAAGGCAGCGGCTTAATCCACTGAGCCACCCAGGCGCCCCGGGAGTGAAGGGATTTTAAAAAGGCATCAGGAGGGACGCCTGGGTGGCTCAGCTGGTTAAGCTGCTGCCTTTGGCTCAGGTCATGATCCCAGGGTCCTGGGATCGAGTCCCGCATTGGGCTCCTTGCTCAGCAGGGAGCCTGCTTCTCTCGCTGCTTCTGCCTGCCTCTCTGCCTGCTTGTGTGTACTCTCTCTCTCTCTGTCTCTGGCAAATAAATAAAAAATCTTTAAAAAAAAAAAAAAGGCATCAGGAATCTACAAGAACAAAAAAAGGGGCGAAAGAGGTAAAGGCAACAAACTTTTGGAAGTTGAAAGCAGATGGGTGAGTGGTCAGTGATTTAGCAAATACAAGAAAACAAAATTGTAGGCTGGCAATGGGACCCCAGACAGGCACAGGGACTGACAGTGTCATTCTATTAGCACTGAAAGTGCTAATAGAAGGAAAGACGGAACCATAGCCAGAGGCTTATGCTGGTCTGTTAGAGCCCCCCAACCACTCCCCACTCCCTTCCCTATTTGAGATTTATGCTCTGAAGAGGATAACTGGAGGGTCTCTGCATGAAGAAGATGGGGGACAGATGTCTCTGGGGCATGGTGAGATTCCTGGCTTGTTTTTCCCATTAGCACCCAGGCACCTGAGCTTAAACCTTTCAGACAGGAGACTGAAAAACTATCTTCTAGAGATTCTGGCCATGAGGAACTCCGTAACAGTACTCACAGTATGGTCACCCGCGGAAAGCCCAGACAGATACAGCAGCAGTCTAGTCACGGTAAGCATGTCTCACCCTCCTTCACAGTTCATGATTAGTGCGTGAATCTTCTGCTCTTAAACAGGAACAGCCCTCTTAAGCAGGGCTTCCCTGCCACCCAAGGAAATCTTCTAAACAGGAAAGACAGAAAACAGGAAAAAAGAGGTAACAGAAGAAACAGACTTTTCAGAAAAAGAATCTTCAACTTTATCTTGGTATCAAATCTATAGAAAAGATGAATGAATAGGGCAATGAATATTTTACCATGTCCATGCTCTCTCTCTTTGAAATGCTGAATCATGAAATTTTACTGCTAAACAACTCAGCATATATCTCTAGAGAAAGGCGGCTTTCCCTACAAAATGTCATTTTCACATGTAAATATATTAATAATGATTCTGTATCACTGAACTTCAACATTGGGCCCACAAGTGAGTGATTTTTACTGATGCTTCAGTTTTATTCCATGATTCCATCAGATTTCATAAATTCTACTTCATTTGGGGGTCTCTATAGACCCTTTACTAAAGAACAATCTCTCTCTCTCTTGTTTTCAATAACATTTAGTATTCTGAGGAGTCCAGGTCTGCTGTCTCGTAGATAGAGCATTCTATAATTAGGACTTGACGACTTCATCATGGTATCATTTAGCTTACTTCCCTATTTCTTGTATATCCTGAAACTACATCTACTCGGTAGATGATGTTACTTTGTGTTATTACACCAGGTTGGAAGATCATATAAATTTAGACCAGTCCTCCAATAAGAATAATTAATGATGTTAAATTTGATCACTTGGTTAAGGTGGTTAACCAAATCTAAGAGGAGAAATCTGAATCTGAAGACAGGCAAAAGAAGATATTGCAACTATGAAATAAGAAGAGAATGCTTTTACAAACACTGAAGAATATTGAAAAATAGGATAATAGCTCTTTAAGGGTAAATGCATAAAAGCAGATAGCCAAAAGTCAATAGAAGGTATGAAAAATAAAGCTGAATTGATCACCTAGAAAGAAGAGGGGAAGAAAGGCTGAGCAGGAAAATAAGAGGGAATAAAAAGGAAAGTTGAGAGGAAGAGTCCAGCAAAGCCAACATATGATTAAGAGCACTTCTAAACTGAGTAGGGAAAAAATGAAGCTAAAATTATTAACAAAATAATTCAAAAAAACTTTCCTGAATTGAAAGATATGTTTCTAGATGGAAAGTGTCAATGAAGGACCTAGTATAATGAACACTGATTTTTTTTCCTCTATGTTTGCTCCATTAACCTGTCTTCTCTTATACCATATGATTTTATTTATTGTAGCAATATATGGTAACACTTGGTTGGGTATGTCTCTCTTTTTGCTCAAAAGTCTATTGATTATTTTTATTCATTTAAATTTTATTATGATATTTAGGACCATTTTGCAAACTATGCCTTTCTTCAAAATCTATGTACATTTTGATTAGGATTGCATAATGTATACATAAATCTGAGTCCAAAGTTTATGTTTAGAATAGTAAGGTTTCCCATTCAAAGTCATTTATTTTATTACATGCAATCAAGTCATCTTTTATATCTTCTGCTACTTTCTGCTGACTGATCTGTTGGTAAATCCTACAGGTTTTTGGTAAGTTAATTCCTAGGGAGTTTGTAACTTTTTTTACTATTATAAATGTTATCTGTTTTCCTTCACATTTTCTATATGGATCATAAATAATTATAATTACACACTATAATAAATAAGTACATCCATCCATACATAAAAGATAAAATATCTCAGACAGCTTTATAAGAAAAACAGAGGTGGCCAGCATGGGTAAAGCTGCAAACAGCCCTGACAGGTGGGTGCTCCCTAAGCAAACGGACAAGTTCACAGCCAGATCTGCTCTGGCCTGGTACTGGGGCCCACGTGGCTTTAGACAAAGGTGCTCGTGCAGGACTGTCCAGGCAGAGATGATTTAGAAGCCAGGCTGTGATAGTGTCAAGCATTTCATGACTGACTTACAAGTTGGATTGCAAAAGTAGTGACTGAGATAAGATTATTTCCCTATTAAAAGACAACTGAAGGATGTCCTGGCCTTCTCTACCACTTTCACTTAGCTTAACATGGAAAATTCTAGCTCTACAAATCCAGGCTTTCTGTTTTGATATCCTTCCATGCAACCCTTTAAAGCAAAATGCTGTGTTATGTCCAAAGGAAATCACTACTTTTGGGAATGTGCAAACTCATCTTAAAATTTAATCTTTAATATTTATTAAAACAATTGGATTTCATACCACTTAGCCTTAAAAAAAAGAAAACAATTATATCAAAACCTCTTAGAGAAAACACCATCGAGTAACAATTTCTCACTAATTCCAAACTGTAAATACTCCTAATTTTATTTTTCCTTGACACTTAGCTTATTTACTTGCTTTTTTAAATTAAACTAGGGAATTAAGAGACTCAACTTTGGTTCTCTCGAACGCTCTCTTTATTCAGACATCTCTGTGGCTAATGCACACAGGAGGATATCAGGTTTCTGAAGTCCTAGCTGTTCCATTTCAAGAGCCTCATTGTACATAAGCATGGAGTTTTACTGCAGATGATTCTCTGTAAATAATTTTACTTTGTACAAGGAGGAGATAGTTCTGGCAGGGAGTCTATCTTGGCATGGATATCCTAATCAGAATCTTTCCAAATTTCTTATCTGTAAGTGATTTATTTAAAAAATGCTTCCTATTTCTACGTGGGTCCATTTTGCTAAATGATAATTCCCTAGGCAAGTATTTCCTTTAGGTTTGCCTGTGGGCTGGAACACAGTTGCACGTGACATTATGATATGCAACTGAATCTGTAGTTCTTCTGTATCTGTGGCTGTGTCTCCTTTCTTATTCCTACTAGTCAACATTTTTGCATTCTCCTCCCATTAGAGTTCATCAGATCTGCTAGGGCTTAAATAGAGAAGGGCTCCCTTGCCAGAGGAGCAATGCCAGAGAGCTCTGAGTGAAGATCAGACCAGTCCTCCACAGCAGTCGGGGACAGAGGAAAATGAGGAAGAGTCTGCAGAACTCACTGGGTGAACCAGAATTCTCTCTCTACACATGGCATGGCCTAGAAGTATGTTCACAGATATGCCCTCCTCTCCTATTTCCATCTGTGGGAAATGAGGCAGTGAGGAGGGACAGAGCCTATCAAATATTGAATGGAAAAAGTAATAATTGGATGAGGAGTGAACCATATAGGAAGCTAGGCTCTGGGTATTCAAAAACACAATTGAATCTTGACTTTTTTTTTTTTTTTTTTAAAGATTTTATTTATTTGACAGAGAGAAATCACAAGCAGGCAGAGAGGCAGGCAGAGAGAGAGAGGAGGAAGCAGGCTCCCCGCCGAGCAGAGAGCCCGATGCGGGACTCGATCCCAGGACCCTGAGATCATGACCTGAGCCGAAGGCAGCGGCCTAACCCACTGAGCCACCCAGGCGCCCCTTGACTTTTTTTTTTAATTAAAGAAGATACTTTATGGTCATGTATGTTCTTAAAAATTAAGCATAATATATGATCAATATGGGGGCGCCTGGGTGGCTCAGAGGGTTAAGCCACTGCATTTAGCTCAGGTCATGATCTCAGGGTCCTGGGATCAAGCCCCACATCGGGCTCTCTGCTCGGAAGCAAGGAGCCTGCTTCCCCCTCTCTCTCTGCCTGCCTCTCTGCCTACTTGTTCTCTCTCTCTTTGTCAGATAAATAAATAAAATCTTTTAAAAATATATAATCAATATGAAAAGATTATATCTGTCTGTAATTGTGAGCATATGTCCTAAGTCCATAAGCACAGACAACTGATGTGCTCAACCACACACAGTCCTCGATGTTCCTGTGATTTAGCCCTGTGATTGCCTGCTAGAGAAGGGCTACAAGGAAAAACAACTGTTCCCCAGGCTCCTTCAAGTGCACAGGTCTCTTTCTAAATCACTGACATTATCCAGATCCAGATGACCTGAATGAAAAGAGAGAAGGAGGACAGAAGAAAAAGGAAAGGAGAGAGCAAGAGAAAAACAACACAAATATTCAAGACTGGGTATGACAATGGAGACCAACATGAAACATGGAAGAAATAAAGAATTGTGAAAGGACACCATGTACAACTTGTCCAAACACCAGCAGTACTCTTGACAGACTCGGGTCTCTACAACAAGGAAGTCTCTGCCTGGGTTCTCTGGAAACAGCTGAGGAGAATGAAGGGAAGAGCCCCGTACTACCAGGAGGCGCGAGATGCAGAGCAGAAATGGCTCCCCACAGCACGGGGCCTTACACTGCTCACAGCCAATAAGGTGGAGATGCAAGCGAGACTCCTCATACATTCCGGGGACCCACTCAAAACCACAGAATCAGAATCATTGGAAATATGTATTTCTTTTTTTTAAGATTTTATTTATTTGTTTCACAGACAGAGATCACAAGTAGGCAGAGAGGCAGGCAGAGGGGGAGGGAGGGGGAAGCAGGCTCCCTGCTGAGCAGAGAGCCAAAGGCAGAGGCTTTAGCCCACTGAGCCACCCAGGCACCCCGGAAATATGTATTTCTTTAAGAATTGCAATGATAGATTTTTATGATCAACCTGAATTGAGACAGGAAACAGACGGATTTGATTGGTTTCTATTTCCTTGGAATTAACAAGATAGACAAACAGATGATGATCAGAGAAACTCACATGATTAGGAGAGACACACCCTATACACACACATACACACACACACACACACACACACACAGGCACAGAAAATCAGAATAACCTCTATTACTCCAATCAACTGCTTTCATTATACATTTAGAGAGAAGCAAATCAGAGAGACATGAGTATGTGGTCCTTATGACAAATACAGTACAGCTAGGATAATTCTCTCTCTTCCCAGTGGGAAATTGGGGGTGGGGAGGCTGTCTTCTTCCTGAGTCCAAGAAGAGATTTCAAAAATCTTACTCAAGATTGGAGATGTCTATAAGCAGATGGCACTGCCTTCTTGTTCTCTAGGTAGACCTATATCAGGCAATGTACTTTCTGAAAGGCCTGAGAAACAGGCCTTAGAAAATAACTAGAAAGAGGTTTGCTTTGCTATGTCAAGAGGGAGCAGTTAGTAGATGGCCCTCTTGCTTGCTCTTTGGCACATGAGGGATGTATGGTGTTTCCATAGTTCAAGCGGGGAGAGAGTTGCCCATACTGTAAACACAACCAAGAAGACTGCCTGCCAGGTGAGGGTATGCCAAGAGTTAAGATGTTGTGATGTTGTGGGATCTATGAGGAAGTCATGGTGAAACAGGCTGAGCTACACAGAGATCTCCCACATGACATGAAGGAATTGTATAGTCCTCTTTGAAGGATATAGCACATAGACACTTGCCTCACAGGACCATCACCGGGCACTCAATGTCAGGCAGAGGAATGACAACCATGGGAAATCATGTAAATGGCATCACCCCTCCTCCGTCATTCCCTGTAATAGTCCTCAACAGTGACACGGGGGTGGGGGTGCCTAATCAGTGTCCCAAGTCAGACCACACCTTCTTCAGCTCTGCCTCTCCTATCTTTTCCCCTCCCAAGAAATGAGGAATAAAAAAAGCATCCCGCCCATTCCAAGACGCTCAGGCTTAGACCTACCCAGCGCTAGTGGAAGGGAAGGAGATGACACTGGAGTAGGAGTGTCAAGGTGTTTTAAATAGGATGTGTATTAGTTGAAACTGACAGGAAAGCTATGGAAGCTGTCCATGGAGTTGTAAAGGACAGGAAAGAGAGAGATTCATTAGAACATGTTTATAAAGTAGTGAGGAAAAATGAAAGGAAAACATCTTCATGCTGTTACCCTGCTCAATATCCTCATTACATGCATATTATAGTTAGGGATGACTACTGCTACCATGGATGAATAAGATACCAGTTCCAGATTCCTCAGTTACATAGAAATACTTAGAACACACAAAGATGATTTAAAATAGGATTATCTCCAAAGTCTGGATAATTTACCTGTTGCTCAAAAACAAACATTTGTGTGCAGGCGGGGCTTTGGTTGACATGTAGTTCAGAAAAATTTTATTATATTTAGCATGCAATCCTCCCACCAAGTATTTGGTTAAAAGAATAAATAAATAACTATAATTGGCTAAAAATGTTTATATGGAGAAATGCAGACATTTCAGAGAGTTCATGTGACTCGAATTCTCACAAAAGCAGATAATGTTAATGAAGCTACTAAAACGAAATGCAGTCTTAGGTCAGGACAGTAGACACTGTGTAACTTAATCACAGGAGGTCACAGTCCCCCTGAGGCCTGAACCATCCATCACCATCTATAGAGACCGACATTTTAGAGGAAACATGAACAAGGTGATTCTTCTCAGAGGACAGTGACTGGACTGATGAAAGTCCTGGAAATCATACTACATGCGGAACAGATGAAGAAAAACACATGAGTTTATCTTAGGAATATAGTAGGGCAGTCATTAGAGCTTTTCCATTTCTTTGAATGACTGTCACACAACAGAAGGAATATGTTTGTTCTTCAATGCTCCAAAGAACAAGAACAAGAAGAGTCAAAAGTGGCAGGGATATATGCGTTAAAAAAGGCTGTCAGCAGTAGGGTAAGGTAGACAAGCCTCCTCCCCCATGGTGGTGGTGGTCCTGGGGCTGTGCTGAGTCTCTCACAGGTTTTCCAGCAGCAGCTCAATGACCGTATGTCAGAGATGCAGTAGTGAGACTTTCTACCCCACGTGAGAAGACCCAGTAAATAATCTCAAGGAGTCCTTCAAAGGCTTTAAGCTCTGTGTTCCTAATTGGGCCATGTACAAATGGCCTCACTTCATCTTTCACCACCACATATACGAAAATAAATCTTCTCTGAGAGGTAAAAGGGTAGAATCTGTCCTAAGTTAAAACGAAAAGTAAAACTACCACGCAGAGTGACTGTTCAGGTGATCCCGTCTACAATGGCCGGCCGCCTGCCTCACCCCCTTCCTTCTTTCTCTTCCTCCCTCACAACCTCCCTTCTTCCCTTCTCAAGGAGGAGAAAGTCCATCTGGAAAGTTTTAGGCTTCCATTATTACATCCACAAAATTCACATTCACATTTGGACTTTTTAGTGATTTTGTATCTATTTGCACGTATGTGCTTCTGCTTCTAAGGACAGGTCTAGACCACTTCCCAAGCCTAGAATCTGGGTTTCCTCAGCACGAGTTTGGTTGAATAAGTTTCAATCAGTGTTATAAATGTATGTTTTCTCTATTTGGTATGTAAAAGTCTACAGATGCCTCAAAACATTTCATTCATGCCTAAATTGGCAGGACTTTTCTCCTTCCTTTTGGCAAATATCCTCACTGGGGTTTGTGCAGAACTAATGCCAAACTTCCTCAGTGTGGTTAGCTTGTGTTTGTGCAACAAGCTTATCATCCACAATGAACACATGGCTTTTAGACACAGGAATTAATCAGTGCTGGAGAGATATACTCCTGGCATAGATTCTGGGTTGCCTGCTTGCATAAGCCTACATTTGGGATCTATTATACAAAGCAGGATCCAGGGCTGCTCTGTCAGCCTCAAACTTTGCAGAAAATGCCTGTTTGGGGGAAAAACAGTGAGAAACGTGGATGGATAGTTAACATGGGGTTAGTATTATGCTATCTCACAGGGCTGATAGGAGAATCAAACAGAATATTCTATGTGAAAACACTTGAATAATGCATGTCCTGCCTTATTTAAAAAAGGACTTAAAGTAGTTTATAGTGACACATTAAATGTGGCCAGTACCATAAATTTGAAATAGATGAGAAAAAGAATGCATGGAGATGTGTAAGGTAACCAAGAATGTGGCTACTGTAAGCCAGCCACATTGATACTAGTTTTCAATAAAATTGGATTTGATCATGTTCTCAGTTAACACATAGAAGGGGTTCTGATCAATTTCACAGTATACAATGTTTATTTCCCCTAATTATGGTAGTAAGAAGTCTCCTCTGCGGGTCTTCCAAAATAGAACACTCTTTGTTAGTGTGACCAACATACCCCCTTCAACAACTTACCAAAATTTTCAGAGCCTGTTTGTGCCACATTGTAATATATGCAAAGTAATTCTCTCAGGACCAATGACGCCACCCCAGGTCTGCAGATCTATGATGGCTTGTCTCCAACCAGGCTGAAATGCCAAGAGAACAATGAACTGATTGCTGCTGAAAACTTTGCAAACTGTAAAGCAGTACATGAATGCAAGGCAAAATAATTCTCATTAACATTATGGTTTTGAAAACCAGGTGAGAAACCTGAGACTTAATGCAAAAAGCAATAGGAAATTTCACATACTAATAACAAGGAAGGCTATAGGAAATCTTATATTCTTTTTGTTTCTCTTTTGCTGGTAAACAAGTTTCCTTCCAAATCGTTCTGACTCTTCCACAGTAGTATACGAACTAGGAGAGCAATCACTGATTTACAAACAACCTCTAAGGTAATGACTCAGAACCTCTGGATGTCTTGCCTGTCATGGACAGGCAGATTCTCATGGTGAGGAGAGAGAATTTATTCCTGCAACAGAAGCAGAAAATGGAAAATCTGAAATACTGAGTACTTTAAAATGCTGTCTGCATACTTGAATGCAGGTATATGAAATATTTCAGAAAGCCTAGTAATTCCAATCAATACAAACACTGCACTGTAATGACTTAAAATAGACCTCCCAGCAGGGATCCTTTTTATAAATTTTTACGAGAATGGTCTTCATTGCATTGACATTAATGCAAGGTACATCTATAACTTGAGTATAAGTTATATACTCAATATATATTTATATACTCAATACTTATATACTTATATATATACAAGGTATAATAATAACTTGAATGTCTTCTATGTATACATTACCCATTTTATTCTCAAACTTGCTAGAAGCAGAAGGGAAGGGTTTTTTCCTTTGTTTTTAGTTTAGTTTTGTTTTTTTAAAATTTCAAATGACTTTTCTTATTTACTGACTAGGAAGAGAAAAAAAATGTTATTTATTCATCCAATATTTGCAGGCCTTTTCTATGAATCAGGCACTAGGTATAAAAAACAATTCCTGTCATACTAGAAACTAAGGGTAATAATAAAAACACTAAAAACATTTTGGGCCATTTCCTCAGCCAAGCACTGTATTAAGTTCTTTATGTGCATTACCTCATTCTGTTATCATGGCAGCCCTATGAAATAGTCACTGCTATCATTTCCATTTGACAGATGAAAAATTACAGCACAGAGATGTTAAGTTACTTTTCCAAGGTCACAGAGCTAGTTATCTGCAAAGAAAACAGTACAGGTCTATTTTGACTCTGAAGTCCAACCTTTTAACTATGACAGTACAAGGGCCCAGAGCTTCCTGGGAGAAACTAAGAAATAAACAGAGAAGCCTAGTTCATCAGGTGGTAGTACATGAAGAAACTTAGCGGTTATGGCATTTTGAGGAAGGACAATTCCAGTATTAAAACAGGACTTTGTAGAGGAGATTTAAGCTGAGTTCCAAAGAACATGCAAGATTTCGTCTTGGCGAAGCAGCAGCAGGTAGAGGAAAGAGGAAAGGATATTCCATGCAAACAGCATCTCTCCTCCGTGTCTACGGCCACATCTAAAGGCCTCATAAGGTACAGTGGGAAAGTGGTAACGTAAAAAAGAAATAAGCTAAACAATTCACTGCCTGTTAAAAATGGAACGCATTGTCAACACAATCCCTGAAAACAAAACAGAAGTCCATTAGTGAGAAAAATAAGATGACGTTTGATTATATTGAGATCTAGGGTTATAAATAATATTTAATTGTCCTCCTCTGATGTATATTACACATTTCTTTATTCTCCAGAGAGCTTAAAATGCCTTCAAGGACTTTCTCACCTCCACCAGCCTATCCTTCTGCTTTATTTCATAGTCATATCCACTGACACTTGAAATATTGTTCTAATTAAAGTGTTGGCACTTTAGGGGTGCTGTGAAATTTCTCCTAGAAAAGTGCCCTCTTCTCGTTCTCATCGTGAATCCAGAAGAAAGGTTTAGGGACTCATCAAGTTTCCAATCTTTTTACAGCCCCTAGCAATTCATACCATAATCTTTACCACGAATGATTGTCAGATCTGGGGTTAGAAATCACCATGCTAGACCTAAAGGTTGGCTTTTTCAGCATTTTTATGCTTTTTAAAATTTCCATAAGAAGATAAATGCTGAAGGATCAGTAAGCTCAACAGCTTGGACACCCACTGCTGCCACACAGGCGTGTGAAATGCCTCCATCTGACTCAGAATTGGAGATGTAAAATTGTCACCCAGCTCAGGATGAGAGCTTGGCATTAAAAGTATTTATAATGTATGTTAGCAAAAACTGTGGGCTTGGAAAACCATTGCTGGAAAACTGGAATTCTTAAAAGAAATTCCAACAAGCTAAAAGGGTTCTGGGCAGAATATGTAAATGTGGAGGAAACAGTCCATCTGCTCCGTATCTTCAAATTATCTATATATAGCAATAGCTATTCCAGTCAGGAGTAAATAATACCTTGTATCCTTATTTACACGAGAAATAACCCTATAGCTGATCCCTTCCTGTGTGACACCATCGAAACCTCATCGTTATCTTCCCTCTGATCATTGTTTAACTCACACCTTGACATACACCACAATTCATTGATTTATTTAAGAAATAATTATGATATGTTTATTACGAAACAGGCAACCTACTCGAAAGTGAGTATACAATTTTGAAAAAAAAAAGTAGTTCAAGAAAGCTGAGCAGCACTGCGAATGCCCTGAAGTGGGAGAGATCTTGGTATATTCAAGTACATGAAGGAGTCCCACCCCTGTTTGCTTCATGAAGATGGTGGAGACTGACCCCAAATGAGGTTGGTACAGAGGCAGAGCCAGATCCTACAGGCTGGATTTCCATGTGGCTCTCCCTACCTTAACAAATGTAGCTAGGGAGACAGAGTATCATTTGTTCATCAAGAAACTTTTATAGACTGTTTTAAGCTGAAAAATGATGTCTGTCCAAATCTTTGTTGTTTTATATATATACCTTTTTAATCAATTACATTTCTGACTTTATATTTAAGATCAATTTGTATAGTTTTGGGAAAAAATACACTCAGCTTTGAAATGTAATATACAGCAAAGATGGCTCTTCTTGTCATGGTGAAGGGCTTCGAATTCGATATTTGAAAAATATATGGTGGCTCATTTACTTTTCTTTTTTGGCAGCTATATTTTCATTTGGCCAGATAAGGTCATTTCAACCAACTACTATTTCTATCATTTCATAAAATGAAGGAAAATCTTACAACAAAAATTGGGAAGATGGTTTCAGAATCTTCAAATTGGATAAATTTAATTTGTGGCCGACCAACTAAATGTTCTTATTTGTCTCATTTCCCTGGGTTCGAAGGTGCCAGCATTTAGTCACCATTAATATACGCGGCATTCCATAAGAATTCAGGCAGGGAATGGATGAGTTACAAATCCTAAATTCTGCCATATATCTCTCAGTATAGAAAATCCACTTAAAATTCTAGTCCTGAGTCAAGGGGTCAGTTCCTGAGGTAAAGGTGCTGTCCTGTTCTCTTTGAGTTGGAAGAGGGCTGGTTCACTGGGTGTGGTGATGCGGCTCCAAGAAGCCTTCAGGAGGGGACAAATGAGAAGTCAGCCTGGAAAAATACCATCTAGTGAAAACACATCTGTGAACACCGGGATAAAAACTAGGAGTTTGCTGGGAAATATGTGGAATTCAGCAGGTAACAGAAATCTTAAGACACGGTGAGGTTAGTGAAGACCAGTTCGTTCATAAGACTAGAACACAGTCGTCCCCCCTTATCTCTGGGAAATACGTTCCAGGATCCCACTGGATGCCTGAACCCACTGACAGGATGGAACTCTATGGATACTATGTTCTTTTTTTTTCTATACATACATACCTATGATAAATTTTAATTTATAAGTTAGACGCAGTAAGAGATTAGCAACAATATCTAATAATAAAAGATAACAATTATAACAATATACAGTAATGAAAGTTATGTGAATTTGGTCTCTCTCTTAAAATACACTCACCTTTCTGCTTACGATGCCAGGAGATGATAAAACCCCTGCATGGTGAGATGAAGTCAGGTGAATGATACAGGCACTGCAACCTCTCATTAGGCCAGTACTGACCTGAAGATTTGTCAGTAGGAGGATCATCCGCCTCCGACTGAGGGTGATGGTGAGTAATCGAAACTATGGATGGGGGGGGGAGGGACAAGGTCAAGAGTGAAGGTTGAGTACACAAGTTGTGTAACTGACTTACACAAAGCACAAAGCACCTTGCAGAGCTCTCAGCTGGAGAGTTGTTTATGATTTTCCCTATTACTGTGTTCCACTGTTGTAACCCAGTATTGTGTAGCTGGGAACACTCACATTGAAGCTTGCTCGTTGTTGCGGTGTCTGCCTTCTTAAAGGTGGGTGTCCACATGAGATGAGCTATGTTCTCTTAAGAGAGAAGCTGGCAAAAAGGTATAGCTCTTTGGACTTCTATGAAGTCAGATCAATTGGGAACACACTTGCTTTTTTTCCATGATTTCTTAGATCTCTTACACTCAAAGTTTCCTATATCTGCAGAAGAAGTAAGGTCTTGAATATCAGTAGAGTCAATGGTTTCTCCTGTCTGTTCAGATCAGAGGGTTTCCTCCTCCTGATTTTCTCTATTGTCTCTCTTGAAACCCAATTATTGGGATACCTTAGCTTGACCCTATATCTTTTTTTTCACTCCCACTGTTCTTCTCTTTTATTGTTCCATTCTTCTTAAGAGTTTCACATCTAAAAATTTATAAATATTCTACTGAATGACAAAAATCTACTATGTTTTTATTTTTCTGAAGTTCTTTTTAAAAATGAACTCTTTGATTTTTTTAAAACATTATGTTTTATGTCATGAAAGATTTTTTTGTTTGTTTATTTTGTTTTGTTTTGGTTTGGTTTCTCTGAATATCTGTAGTGGTTTCTTTGTTGTCAGTTAATCTAAGTTGGAACTATGTTTCCCAGAATTCCCTTTCTGGGAAAGGGAATGTCCTGGGTTAGCGTTGATCAGTACAGGATACCCCAGGCAACTCACAAAGGTTATCTGCTGGCTAATTTTGGTTGCTGAGCCACAGACCCTCCAGTTTATGCCAGATCTCTTTCTTCAAATTCTCTAAGTACTGGGCCAGACACATCTGCAGTTTGGCAAAAAGTGCCTGCTTTTCTGCAGCAGATGGGTCACTGAGGCCAGAGGTGATGAGAATCAGGTTATGGTTTTTCCTCATGGGGTCAAGTTTGTCTGTGCTGTCTTCTGCTTTTCCTTCAGTGTTTCTTCCCGACTGCGAGCCCTTCTGGCCTGCAGCAAGCCTGGCAACTCTGGGAGATGCAGAGGCAGCGCCTTCCACAGGCACCTTCGCCAGCTCCTGTAATTGTGTAAGACCTCATCTCTATAACAAAGGCTTATTCCACACCCCTAGTCATGGCTCTACTGCGCTCCATGAGCCCTGTGTCCTACTGGGATCTAGAAAGGAAGAATAAAAAGATCTACAACTGGGAACTGTCAGAGCTGACCAGAGAAAGCTGAAAATTACCTGTTATTCAAACATAAACAGCAAATACTGATGTAATCAAAGGGTCCGGTAACTATATTCTGGACCTAGGCAGTAGGCTTCTAAATTCTCATTTTCCATATTAGGAGTTTAAGAGATAATATCTAAGCCTGAAAAACAGGAACTACTAGTATAAATGTTGGATAATAAAATGGTAAACTGGTTAAAAACTGGCTAAAACAAATGAGGAGGGAAATATTTGCACATAAATACAGCAGCAAAAGCAGTGAAAAAATATATGACAATTTAAAACCAGCCAGTGTCTATAGGACATCACAGAAGCTATATATTCAGTTCTTTCCCAATTTGGACTAGAGAAGTATAGTTTGGCTTGCACAAGCTTGGAAGGAAACCAGTTAGCACACACCAAAAAAAAAAAAAAAAATCCAATGAAATAATGATATGGTGATACAAGGAGAATCAATGAGCCTAATTTAGTCATGAAAGTGGTAGGACCCAAGACCATTTGGATAGCAGTGAAAATTAAAGAGGAGGTAATACAAGAAATAATGGAAAAAAGGGGAGTTTTTTGTTATTGCTACTGTTGTTTTTAATAAAGATGGAACTCTAAGCATGCAAATTGGATTATTTCTAGCATGCTCCAGTCTGCTGTTTCTCTAGCTCAGTTCCTTGTGTGCTTAAATAAATCAGTGTAGGCATATTTGTGTTACTTTGCCTCTTCTATTTCTCCACCAACTAATATCTACGTAGAAGCTGGTTCTTTAATTAGGAACCATTGAAGATCACTCCCTTGGCAATGCCTGACCGGCTTCTAGTGACTACTGCAGTCCTAACTGAACTGCCTTCCCTGCTCCTTATAAACACCAAAGAAGCCTGAGACCACCCCGTGTAGGGAGGTTTCTATAAATACCAACCCAAAAAACCCTAAAAGAATTGAAAGTAGTTGACTGTGAGGAATAGGAATTAGATGGGTGGGGGCAGGAATGGAGTGGGGAATGCTCTTTTTTGTTAGGAGACTTATAAAATTATCTATGTTATTATGCACAGGTAGTGCTTTCGTAAAAATAAAAATGGGATCAAAACAATAATGGGGGCACGTGGGTGGCTCAGTTAGGTGTCCAGCTCTTGATCTACCTCGGGTGTTGGTCTCAAGGTCATGAGTTTAGGGCCCAAGCTGGACTCCATGCTGGGTGTGGAACCTACTTAAATGAAGAAGAAAAAACAAGAAAAAAGATAATGAAAAGTATAAAAATATAAATTAAACATGCCAACTGACCACACCTGAAAACAAAGAATAGGTCTTTATTTTAAACGTTCTGGGGAAAAAACTACTTTCAGTCTAGAATCCTATACCCAATCCAACTAATATTAATTAAGAATGATAACAAAATAAACATATTTTCAGATATTTAGGTTTTTATACAATTACTTCCTGCGAATCTTTCCTTAGGAAGATACTGGAGATTGCATTTACCAAACCCCAAAATGAAGAGAAATGGGGTATAGAAAAGAAAGAATCCAATTCAAGAGGATGGTGGAGAGATGTCTAAAGATGGCGGCTGTACATCAGGCCTAGAGAAAAACCAGTCTTGATAGGAATAGGAAGAGAGGGAAATACATGCAAATATTGACAAAATGAAGACTATAGATGCTCTAAATTAAACACTAGAGAAGTTCGTCTATAAATTTCCAGCAACAATATACATGGCATATTAAAAGCCTCCACCTGCCCTGGAGAAGCTGCACCATTAAAAAGCATCTACATTATTGATCAGCCTCAGAAATGTTGTCTGGGAAGTAAAACAAATCTATCTGGCTGACTGCCCTTTCTACATCTGTACAGTAGAGAACTATGTGGCCATTAAGAGAATCAGGTGTACCTATATTTACTGATACTAAATAATAAGCTTGATAAGCTAGAAATAGCAATGACAATAATAAACAGCCCTGGAAAATATCATTTGGATATAATTTGATTGGCAACATGTTAGCTATTGGCTTCCTGACAGCCCAAAATGGGTGGAGTGAATTTCCCATCTTATGGAGGAAGAAGCTGTGAGAAGAGAGTAGGGCCTTCTACAGACACAGCAGGTAACTTGAGCTTGGAAAGCAGAGGGTAAGTGTGTTTGGTCCCTATATTTGCTTGGCCACAGGCCTCTTCACCAGGTTGACAAAAAAGGAGCCAAACAGATTGCTAGAATCCCTACCACTTTACTGAATAGTTTAGCCAGCCACCGGGCCCAGAATCTTCTTTAGACATGTAAGTGGAAATAGAAAATTGTCACCGGGGCAGGGCAAACCTCAACTGAGACCAGGAATGATTAAGCCCTTCCTCCTTGAAAACGAATCTGGATAGTGTCACCCCAGTCATTTCGTTAACTGCCTAGTCATGCAATATTGAATTTTATTTGACTGAATTTGTATTCTACTCATCACATTATGATGAGGGTTTGTATATGTTTTAAATAAAGAATGCAAGATGCTGAACATTATGTATAGTATGTTATGATTTGCTATGTAAAAAGGACTATTTGTAGGGTTAAGCCTCAGTGGCTCAGTGGGTTAAGCCTCTGCCTTCGGCTCAGGTCAGTGGGTTAAGCCTCTGCCTTCGGCTCAGGTCAAGGTCTCAGGGTCCTGGGATCGAGCCCTGCATCCGGCTCTCTGCTCAGCAGAGAGCTCAGCCTGTTTCCCCCACCTCTCTCTGCCTGTCTCCCTGCCTATTTGTGATCTCTCTGTCAAATAAATAAATAAAATCTTTAAAAAAAAAAAAGGACTATTTGTACACAGACAGACAGACAGACACACAACTATATATTTGCTCCCAACTTGTTTGGGGAAGGATAATAAGAAACTAAAAATAGTGGATAAAACTGAAGCACAAAAATAGGAAGAAATCTTACAACCTTATATTTGTTGTACACATTTTAGTTCTATTTGAATTTTTAAATGTTTATCAATTATCTATACTTATGAAATATAATTTTACTTTAAAAAGAAAAACAAAGTCACGATATTATAACATTTATATAAAAGAGTCAGTATAAAGGCGAATGGGAAAGAGTTGGTCCATGATGGCCACAGATTCCTTTAAAAAGGAGAATTACAGAGTAATTACTGCACAGAGAAGGCTGCTGGCGATAAAGGGAATGCTGCTAAGAGGAAATTCTTACCACATGAATCGAAACATTGTGAACAATGAAATTTGTATTATATCTATATCTATATACATATATAGTTGGGTTTTTTAAAAATTATAGCTGAAATTAGCCTATCTGGGGGGAAAGTACAAGTTTCACAGTAGAATTAATGATAAAGAAAAATTTTTACTGGAATAAAAAAATACTTCATCTGGAAATTCTGTTCAATCCTGCCACATTTGCGTAGTGAGCCTGCATTTCAATCTTGTAAGATGATAATTTCATACCTTCCCTCTTCTAGTCAAATTTCTTCCTATATTCCACTATGACACAGTTCTCATCTTCCAACCACTCATGGGAGAACCAACTGTATCTCCACTAATCTTCTGTGTGTTCCAGCTAACCTCTCAAGTCTTTCCAGAGAATCCAAGAAGAACTGAAATGTCTTCCTTTGATCACCCTCACCAGCCTGCCCAAGACCATTCTGTTGTAACCAGTCTCTTTGCTACTTGCAAAAATATAAAACAAAACTAACTTTTCCCAGACTGGCTTTCCCTTCTTCCTTTTCCTTATATATCTGCTTTTGCCTTTGCTGACTGATAGCAACATAACGTCCTCCGTCCTATATGTAAATAAATAATTAGCATGCATAGAACTAACTCTGTATCTCTGAGTTTCCCTTTGACAATTTATTTCTGGAGTTTTAACTGACGCAATATTGACCTGAATTCTAAAGTTGCAGCCAATAAAATTGCGCACTTCAAGGTGCTCAGTTTCCCTTGGCTCCTCTGATAAGTCTCCAGATCAGTAATTCAATACTTCAACTCTACCACACTAACTATACATCTTGGTGAAGTCTGTTTCTGGTTATAATTCTGATTTATGCCAGATGGTTATCTGTTCCCATCGACGGCTAAAGTAATCTGGCCTTAGGATGCCTGAGCGGTTCCATTGGTTAAGTGTTCAACTCTTGATTTTGGCTCAGGTCATGATCTCGGGGTCGTGAGATGGAGCCCTGTGTTGGGCTTTGAGCTGGGTGTGGAGTCTGCTTGTCCAACTCCCGCTTCACCCACCACTCCCTGCTCTTGCTCTCAAATAAATAAATAAATAAATAAAATCTTTAAAAAAAATCTGGCCTTTGATACCATGGTCTGACCATGTGGAGATTTCTACCAGGTGGCAGATCTTTAATTTTAAAGATCAGCTCCCTTTTCTGTCCTCCCCAGTTCAAACCTTTCCTTCCTGTTTTTTTTTTTTTTCCTTCATTATGGCCATAATGGTTGTCAGTTCTGATAAAAATTAAAGTTCAACATCAAGATGCTATTCATCTTTAAAGGCCTCTTTTAGGAACTTTTAATTTTTGCCAAGTGTTACACTGAAGTGGAGCCCCAGAATAGAAATGAAAGATAATCTCTAGAATGAAAAAAAAAAAAATCAAGCTTTTGTTAATGAGTTAGAAGTTTCTAAACAAGGGAATCATTCCAAACTAAGGTCCCTTCAGACACCTTTTAATGAGGCTATATGAAGGATCTCATCAAAAATTAGTTTATTAAATTGAATTAGGGCTTTTTAAAATTATGTTCAGTTAGCCACTGTCCATAGTACATAATTAGTTTTTGATGTTGTGCTCAATGATTCATTAGTTAAGTATAACACCCAGTGCATGTGCCCTCCTCAATATCCATCACCCTGTTACCCACCCCAAAATTAGGGCTTTTTATAGCGACATAAAAGATAATAGCTTTGGGGCACCTGGGTGGCTCAGAGAATTAAGCTTCTGCCTTCAGCTCAGGTCATGGTCTCAGGGTCCCGGGATCAAGCCCCGCATCAGGCTCTCTGCTCAGCAGGAAGTCTACTTCCCCCTCTCTCTGTGCCTACTTGTGATCTGTCTCTGTCAAATAAATAAATAAAATCTTTAAAAAAAGTAGTTTTGTTATATAATTGACATATCATAAACTGCACATATTTTAAGTTTACAATTTAATGTTTTTATACATGTAAACACCTATGAGACCATCACCGCAATCAAGATATATCCATTACCCAGAAAGTTTTCTCATGCTACCTTTTTTTTTTTTTTTTTTTTTTTTTTTTATAAATTCAGGCTGGAGTGCAGTGGTGGTTCATAGGCTCAACCCTACTACTGATCAGCAGGGGGTTCTGACTGCTCCCTTTCCCACCTGAGCCTATTCACTCCTCCTTAGGCAACCCGTGGTCCCCCGCTTCCTTGGGGCCACCACACTGATCCCAAACCTAGTGCAGACACATGATAGGCATAGCACATTACAACCCACAGCTCCTGGGCCCAAATGATCTATCTTCCTGCCTTAGCCTCCCGAGTTCAACCACACCAGTCCTTGGCAGATGATCTTGTATATGACAGCAGCCATCATAACCAGACAGAACATCAAGAACTTCAGAATACACATCGATCAAAGATTTTGTAAGCTTTCTATGACGGAGTCCCTTGTCATCTTTTGATAATACTATTTTTTAAAAATTCTTTGTTCTCCTTTTCTAACTATCCCAAGACCCTCTGGTACTTTGAGTATGTGGAGGTTGTTTCAGAGAAGCTGGTCAATGTTCTTTTTGCCTGACACCTTGTGCTTCTGTTGGGCACAGCTCATGCTACACTGGCCAGCAGCTCTGCACACTTCTTCCCAACGCTCTTGAATTTGTTCTTGGGAGACCCTGAGCTCACCAAGAAGACCCCTTCTGTAATGCTTGTCACTTTCACATCTGTTGCTCTAAATGCCATTTTTCCAAATGAACCCTCAATAAGGGGAGGCTTTCAACGATCTCGTCAAAATTGGGTGCCAACTTTGCAAGGCCCTTTAAATTAAGTGGACTTTAATTCTAACATCCCTACATTAGATAGACTCACTCATCTCCCACACATTGTCAGGCACAATCCGTCTATGGTGACTACGGGCAAGTATGCATTTTCACTTATCGAAAGTCCTTCAGGCCGTCCCGCCACCCACCACAGCAGATCCTAGTAGGAGGCATCAACGTTTGAAGAGTCTTGGAGCTCATTTTAGGGGCCAAAATTTCCTTCAGGATTGGTAGTCAGGTGTAATTGAAGAATGTTTCCATTTTCATAAAGGAAGGTGAGAGAGACCTGCCAAAATGTTATCTTTTAAAAAAAAAAATTTCATTGAGCATCGTGAACACAATGTCACACTCATCAGTGGACAGCAAAGGGGTCCGACAACTGTACACTAGGCTATGCTCACCACCAGCGTAGCTGCCATCTGTCACCCTACAAGGCCGTAACATCCTTAACCGGCGTCTTTAAAGATTTACGGTAGGATGATGCGGACAGTCAAGACTCGGTGAAACGCCATTTGCCTTAGGGGCAACCTTTCTTTTACTCCAGACCTGCATTTCAGAACAGACTGGCAGACCTCACCGGGGCCGCAACAGTCAGGCGTCGTCGCCACATCACCGGGGCACAGAGGTCACCCGGGCACTGAGAAGCCCACGTGGGAATCCTGCGTCGGCTCTGGTCTGGCTCCGACTCCAGGCAAGGATCCGCGCGGGAGGACGTCAGCACCAAGCGCCTAGAAGAGCCTGGCCCGCCCTCCCACGGGCGCGTGAACTTCCGCCGGAGCCCGCCCGGCACCCGTACTGGGTCCGGCTGGGAAACAACCGCCCCACCCATCCTGGGCGGGCAGCACAAACGGTCCGTGGAGAACTAACGCATGCGCCCAGAGCCTTTCTTTGTACCGCCTCTTCATGCCTTCCTCCCATTCCCCCACCGGCGCTGTTTTCCGTCCTTGTGTATTAAGTTGCATTTTCCAGTTATTATGTAAATAGAAACTGTGCAGTAAGTATTTGTTTCTGTCGGGCTTCTTTCACTTCACATAATTATCTTAACATTCATCCGTGTCGTGGTGTGTAATCAACAGGTTTTGTTTATGGCTGAGTAGTATTCCGCTGTTCCCGCCGCAACACAGCACATTGTTTATATCTTCGAGTGTTGATGAACAGTTGTATTGTTTCTAATACTAGCTAGTCCAAATAAAGCTGGTAGGAACATTCATGTTCACATCTCTGGGTACATCTTTTATTTCTCTTGTTCAATGTGGCTGTTTTATATTCCCATAAGCAGTATGATTCCAGGTTCTCTGCTTTCTTGCCCATATTTGGTTTGGTCAGGGTTTAATTTTAGACATTTTTATTTATAAAATTGACACTTAGCTTTCTTTAGATCTTCTACTTCTTTACTGAGAGCTTTTTAAAAAATGTGTTTCAAACATGTTTATGACTGCTTTGGGGGACTTTTTAAAACGATAGCTGCTTTAAAATTCTCATTAGGTCACTCTACCATCTCTGTCATCTCAGTGTCGGTGTCTGTTCATTGTTTTTTCTTAATCTGATTGAAATTGTCCTCACTCTTGGTGTAACATGTGATTTTCAGTTGATACCTGGATGGTTTGGGTACTATGTTATCAGACTCTGGATTTTATTGAAATACTCCGTTTTAGCGTGCATCCTCTAACACTGCCCCTGTGGGTGAATGGAGGCGCCACCCCCTTACCTCATTATGTTGGATGGGGGTGGAAGTTAGTTTTCTCCAAAACTTCTGTTGGCACCTGAGGTAGACTTCTTGTCACTTGAGTGGGCCTGGGAGTTTATGCTCCTGTGAGCTTTCCACTAATGCCAGTCTGCCTAGGAGGGGCTGCTTCATTACCCTTCTCCACCTAAAGTCTACTAACGTCATGGGGGTCTCTGTGCCACTCCTGAACAATGATGAAAGTCTTGACTCTCCACCAGGTCTGGGTGTTCTCTGATACTTCCCTGCAGAAGAGGAGAAGGACACCTCATTACCACTGAAGGGATGAAAGTACAGCCTCTCCGTGTGGTATCTGCTGACACTTCTTAGGGGAGGTGGTCTTGTTGCCCCTGGGCAGAGCATCAACACTTACCCTTCACCAGCTCTCCTTTGACACTATGCTTGTTACTACTAAGTGCAGGTGGAACTCCCAACACGGTCTTCCCCACACGCAGTGGGGTTGTAACATCTCAAATCATGCTCCCTTTTTCAATATCAGTATCATTACTTTGCATTTTTTTTAAGATTTTATTTATTTTTTTTTGACAGACAGAGATCACAAGCAAGCAGAGAGGCAGGCAGAGAGAGAGGGGGAAGCAGGCTCCCTGCTGAGCAGAAAGCCTGATGTGGGGCTTAATCCCAGGACCCTGGGATCATGACCTGAGCCGAGGGCAGAGGCTTTAGCCCACTGAGCCACCCAGGGACCCCTTTGCACCTTCTCTTATAAACCCTAGTGATTTAGAATGCTTTGACCCTGATCATCTTTTGCCAATATTATGGACGTTCTTGAGTGTTGTTGCTTCACACTTCTGAGTAGTATTATTGTTCTTATGTGTTGGTGTACCTCCAGTTTAAGGTAATCTTTCCTGAATGTCTATTTTCACTTTATAGTTTCTGTTATCAGTGAATTCTTAAAAAAAAAAAAATTCAGACTATCTCTTCAGACTGTTTCACTTTTTATATAATAAGGCCCTGAGTTTTATACTCCCTTTTCCCCCCTAATATTCTTAACCCCAAGCATTTACAAATGCATGATCACAAATTCTGTGCCAGCATAGATATTTAAGGAGATCATAAGGTTAAGTAAGTAAATTCTAGCATAAATTGCATGTGCTGAACATCTGAAGGTTTTAATCAGATCCTATGGATGATAATACTCAACTTACAGGGATAATACTCAACTTACTTAAAATGCCTGAAATTTAGTAGTTGATGAACAAATATTAATTTGCTTTCCTAATTTCTAAATTTTACAGACTTAAAATTTTTCAAGATTTGAGAGAGAGCTGAAAATGAGTTTAGTTTGTAAATATATAAATTGGTGGTTTAAACTCCATATTCAGTCAGCAGGCTCTTTTTATCTTTCTAATTATTCTGCTGAGGAAGCTCTTAATGAGCTTGTTTTAGATACCACAAAAGTAAACCTGACTAAGACAATAAGCCCTTAATCCAACGCAATTCAACAGATATGCTCTGAGCACCCATTAAGGCTAAGGCACTGGACTAAGCAGTAGGCAGGTACATGTCTGAAGAAGACTCGGTCTCTGCCCTCCGACATGGCAAGGATGAATCACTGACAATGGCAAGAATGGAAAAGAAGTCTATTACAGGGTGTCGCAAAGCAATGTAATCTCACGCAAGTACACTGAAGGAGTGGAGAGACAGAGCGGAGTAGAGAAAAGGGACATGTGGCAGGATGCTGGGAAACTTGCAGACGGAGTTTTATAGGTTTCCATGGAAACAGTTAGACTTGAATGCTTGGGTGCATAAGGCAGTCGTACCAGGTGCCTGTTATTGGTTTGGAGGAGGAAAAAATTACATTTCCATGACAGTTACAGATTAGCTGAGCAAGTAGCTTTCCAAAGTGATGTACTTGCAAAAAACAGATCAACATTGTCCAGAGTGAAAATGTTTGTATTCTCCAGCAGCAGCTGGGTAATTAGATCTCCCCTTAGAAAGGACCAGATTGCAGTTTGTACTTTCTGACCATTTTACCCAAGATAGCAAGATCTTCTACACAGAAGCAATTTTCTGGGGGGAAAAAAATCTCATAATATGTAGGTAGAAAGTAGGAAAGAAAATTGAAAATGGGAGAAAAATTGCCCCAAAGAGAATCATGCAGACATTTTGGAGGTTACTAAAATAAGACAAGAAGTAAGAGTGTGTGTACACATAGGACGTTATGAAATATTTATAATGGCATTGAGACATTGAGGTATTTGGCAATGTAGTGAAGCAATACTTTCTATAGTGAATTGGGATTTAAGAAAGCAACACCAACCATCCATCACAGATCAAAAGGTGACAAAGAAAGAAAAGAAAATTAGACAACGTTGCAGAAGGAATCTGTGTATAGTCTGAGTTTAGCAAAACATACAGTTTAATTTCATATATTTCAGGAACATAGAAGACAACAATGTTATGTTTGCTCCTTCCAAACAAGACAGTTAGATAGATAGATAGATAGATCAATAAATGCTATTTCTACAATGATGGAGTTGTTTTTTGAATCCTAATAGTATGGATAATTGTAATAGAAGTGAACACAAGTCCTTAAGGGAACACAAAAACAATGCTATCAAAGTAGTCAAGAGCCTGACAAAGAGTTACGGCAAAGATGAAGGATTATTTCTTAAATCCTGGGGCACACAGAATAAACTATTCAGAAAGGAGGAGGAAATTGGAAGAACCTTTTGGAAAGAAGTACATTTTTCGTCAGATTTCAAAGATATTGCTGACTGCAGATTGATAATGTCAAGGCAGAGGCCATATCAAGGTATGAAAATGTTTGCACCCCAAAATAAAAGCTATAAATTTTGAGCAAACTTTGATGATAAGAGATGGTTAATATGAGGGCAAACAGGCAAGTCAGCAACAGCAAAGCATTGGTACCAGATTGTCCCTATCAACAGATACAGTTTAATTGCTGAGTTACCTTTAAGTGTTATGCTACCTCTCTTGGCTGTGGGTTTTTTTTTCTTTTAGTTTAAAAAAAAAAAAAAGATTTTATTTATTTAGTTGAGAAAGAGACACAGCTACAGAGATCATGCGCAGGGAGGAGAGGGGGAAGCAGGCTCCCCACTGAGCAGGGATCCCGATGTGGGACTCTATTCCAGGACCCTGGGATCATAACCTGAACTGAAGGTAGATGCTTCACTGACTGACCCACCCAGGCGCCCTGAGGGCTGGTGTTTTTAGTGCATTCTCTTCTCTTGGGCTTTCCACATCAAACTTCTATCAAATAAACACACAAAGGATGATACTGAGAAAAGAGTAACTAGTTCTTGTGGGGTTTTAAAAAAAATAAATAATACAATTAATGTAGCAACACTGCTGTAAATGTATAAAATGTAGAAACATAAACATGAAGTTGTATCCAGCATTCATATATAATAAGTATTTTTTATATTCTCCTCTCCTTTCCATGATTTCTTAAGACTCTCAGAATATCTCTTATTGAATGGATGTGTAGAAAACAAGAGAGAGAACCTAACATTCTTTAAGGCCTGTGCAAGAAAAGATGACAGAGAAGCTCAAGGTTAAGCTTCAGAAGACCAAGGAGATGGCAGTTTACTACAGTCAGGCTCTCTGAAGCCATACAAATACGAAACCAACTACTGGCTCTTATATTTACCAGCTAAGGGAACTTGGCCAAGCTATTTAATATCGTTGAGCCAGAATTTCTTCAAATGTAAAGTGAGAATAACAGTACTAAACCCAAAAGGTTATTATGAGGACAAAATAAAGTTATACAAGGTCAGTTAGCTCATTTAGTCATTTAGACATGAGTGGCTGAAAATCCGATACCAGGGGCTCCAAAGAGTGATATTCACATTAAACAGTGAAAACAGCGGATGCTTACAGGACTCACAGGCAGAAAGCACGGGTTTTGAATTCACAGCTCCAGGGAAAATCTAGAAAGAGTTGCGTGTGTTGGTAATGTTGGTGAAGTATTTCTAAAAAGAGTTGAGCCCAAAAGAAATTGGCCGGTGTGTAAGAAAATGAAAGGCAAAAGGAATAGAAGTTCAGGATTTTGCAGATGGAAAAGCTGGCTGCTTTTAGAGCCCCAAATGGGGAAAACATTTTTTAAAGCTTTGAGTGAGTAAAATGTCTCACCTGCAGAAAGTGATGCAGGACAAAGATAAGATGTGACCTTTCCACCTATTTCCCCAGGTAGCTTAAAATTAGCTGCAACTTAATAGAGCAACAAAATAACATTAGTAAGAAAGGAAGAAAAGAAAAAAAGAAACAGATTTGTTTATTATGTATAGAAAAGAATGCCAGGGATCCTGACTCTGACATGGAAATGACTATCCCACAGAAGAGAAAGAAGCCTTTTAAGTGTTTGAATGAAATGTGTTTTCAAAGAGGCTATGAGTCCGGACCAAAAATTCTTTGTTCAAAATGACATACAAAACAGCAACATAAAAACTTAAGCTCCCTATCTTGGTGGGAGATGGGCTCCCAGGAGGGCAGATTCTGCAGGCTCATCTCCATTTTACATGAGACCAGAGAAATAGTAGACAAGGATGCCCATCCCTGAAGATGGAACCAGTAGCCTTGTTAAACACCACCCAGGAGAATTTCTCCCTTAGAACAGAATCTAGAAACCTCTCACTCTACCACAATTGGGACTTTATGTTGCCCAAGGGGACTGCAGCATAGCTGTATGCCCCCCTTTCGCCCCCATTCCTACTCACCAGCAATGTTGTGCTTGTTATTCTGTCTCTACTCCATCCTGGCACTGGTGATGTGTGAAGCAGACAGGGGGTGAAGCAGGTGGGTACAGATAACTTTTTTTTCTTGGTTCAGAGGTTGCCAGATAAAGAACGAAGCAATACCTATCACGTAGAGATCTTTGTCGCTGAGCTAGTTGCATTGAAGGGATGACTGACCTCCTTGGGGAAGAAGTTGGTGGATTTTTAAAAATGAAGGAAAAGTGAAATGGATATTGGTGACCAGGTAGTTTAAGTGATAGACTGTGGAGGAGATACCTAGATGTTTACCACTGATTTTCCTCTTGCTGAGAGAAGGAAAGAGTTTCACCGATTTATGTTTATGAGGAAAAAGTAACCTTTTTATTTTGAAATAGATTTAGATTCACATTCAGTTTAAGGGATATATAAAAAGACCCTATGTACCCTTGGGGCGCCTGGGTGGCTCAGTGGGTTAAGCCTCTGCCTTGGGCTCAGGTCATGATCTCAGGGTCCTGGGATCAAGCTCCACATCGGGTTCTCTGCTCAGCAGGGAGCCTGCTTACCCCCCGCCCCCTCTGTCTGCCTCTTTCCTTACTTGTGACTTCTTTCTTTGTCAAATAAATAAAAAATCTTAAAAAAAAAAAGACCTTGTTTCCCCCAGTGATAATACCTGTAGTACAATATCACAGTTGCAGTACTGATACCGATACAGTCAAGATGGAACATTTACACATCCATGAGTTTCCCACATGCTGTCCTGGGAGGATAGTCCTGTCTCTTTTTTCCCTGTTTCACTTTCTTCTTCTTGTTCTTCTTCTTGTTCTTGTTCTTCTTTTAAACTTAAATTCAATTTAGTTAACAAAGACTGTATTATTAGTTTTAGGGGTAGAATTTAGTAATTCATCACTTGCATACAACACCTGGTCCTTACTACATCATGTGCCCTCCTTAAGGCCCATCACCCAGTGACCCCATCCCCCAGCCCATCTCCCCTCCAGCAACCCTCAGTTTGTTTTCTATAATCAAGAGTCCCCTTATGGTTTGTCTCCCTCTCTGATTTCATCTTATTTTATTTTTCCCTCCCTTCCCCTATGTTCATCTGTTCTGTTTCTCAGATTCCTCATATCAGTGAGATCATATGATAATTGTCTTTCTCTAACTGGCTTATTTTGCCATAATACCCGCCAGTTCCATCCATGTCGTTGCAAATGGTAAGATTTCATTTTTGATGACCGAATAATATTCCATTGTATGTATACACCACATCTTTATCCGTTCATCTGCCAATGGGCATCCGGGTTCTTATGATAGTTTGGCTATTGTAGACTTTGTTGTTATAAACGTTGGGGTGCAGGTGCCCTTCAAATCACTATGTTTGTATCCTTTGGCTAAATACCTAGAAGTGTAACTGTTGGGTCGTAGGATAGCTCTATTTTCAACTTTTTGAGGAAACTCCATACTGTTTTCCTGAGTGGCTGCACCAGTTTGCATTCCCACCAGCAGCGCAAAGGGGTTCCTCTTGTTTCACTTCCTTCTTAAACCCTGGCAACCACTCACCTGTTCTCCATTTCTACAATTTTGTCATTTCAAGAATGTTATATAAATACAAGTTTATAACCTTTTGGGGTTGGATTTTTTTCAGTCAATATGATTCTCCGTGTATCCACCCAGATTGCTGGATGTTTGAATAGTTCATTCCTTTTAGTACTGAGTGGTATCCCATGATATGGACATACCACAGTCGGTGTAACCAGGGACCTGTTGAAGGACATCTGGTTTGTTTCTAGTATGCGGCTATTACAAAGTTGCTGTAAACATTCACATACAGGATGTATCTGGGTAAACACTAGTCTTCATTTCTCTGGAATTAAGTGGTCAGGAGTGTATTTACTGAATTGGGTAATAAATATGTTTGGTTTTTAAGAGACCATTAGTGTGTTGCTTATATAATGCAATAACTCCAAGTTCTCAAAATGTGAGTTTTCCAGTGGTTTCTTATGGTTCTCATTGCTCTGCTCAACTTTCTAATCAAAACAGCTAATCATATGATTTTTAGATCACCAATAGACATTTTAGGAGGATTTGAATGGTGGGTTCTTTGTTCTTTCATTCTATTCATTGTTATTGTTTATTTAGAGCTAAAATATTTTTTATCTTCTGTTTTAAGGAAGATATATTAATCTTCTGTGATTTCAGATTATAATGAATATTTCCAAATAGTCTCATTGAAAATCACTGACACTTTGTTCAAATTTTTCTTTTTCTATATGTTTCATTAAAAATTGTTCATAAGAGACAGTACCAAGAACAACAAATCATCAAACAAAATATTTTATTTCTTAGAGATAATATATTTCTGGCACAAGCTGGAGAGAGTTAAAGTCACCATGGTTAGTGATTAAATATTAGATGTTTCTGTGAAAAATCAAACATTCATAAGGAAGAACATTAACTATGTCACAAATAGCACTTCCTGTCACTCCGTTGTTCAAGGCAGAAATCTTAACTACTGTAATAATCCCTTCACTGATTTCTGTGTCTACCACCCATTGTCTACACCACTCTAAGAGCTGTGTTTTAAAATCTCAGATCTGACCATATGCCATCCCTCTTCAAAACCCATTAACAGCTTAGGAGAAAGTTGAAAATCTTCAATATGGCCTAACATCTCCATAGACAAGGGCCTCCACAGACCATCTCTCAGACTTCTGTCTGTTCTCTACTTCAGGCATACTAATTCCATGATGGAGAGACCAATTTGACTTCTTCTTATATAGTTATGGGTGTCAAGCACCTAATCCAGATGAGGCAGAGAGTTTCCACCCCATAAATACTTGCTGAACAACTGAGATTATGAATAAATGGAAGAATTAATAATGAATTGGCTCCTGATTTGTTTGGCCAATCCATCAAATTTGATCATAGTTCTAAAAAACAATGGATACAAAATGATTCTCCTTCCTTAGTCCTGCTATTCTGCCTTGGGAATCCATTGCTTAAGAAGTGGAGTCTTACGTGGATGGAACTAGAGGGTATTATGCTGAGCAAAATAAGTCAATCAGAGAAAGACAATTATCGTAGGATCTCCCTGATATGTGGGGAGTTTGGCGGGGGGTAGGAAAGGAATAAATGAAACAAGATGGGATCAGGAGGGAGACAAACCATAAGTGACTCTTAATCTCACAGAACAAACTGAGGTTGCTGGGAGGAGGTGGGTATGGAGAGGAGGGTTACTGACATTGGGCAGGGTATGTGCTATGGTGAGTGCTGTGAAGTGTAAACCTAGTGATTCACAGACCTGTACCCCTGGGGCCAATAATACATTATATGTTAATTAAAAAAATTAAAAAATAAAAAAAAAGTTTAAAAAAATGGAGTCCTAAATTACACTTCTAATCATTTCATGGAAATTAAAGACATTTACTCTGTTTTTATTTTAGTGAACATCCAATGCTTATCACTTAGGGACACAGTGGATAACAGACAATCCATTAAAAACAGACACTAGGGGGAAAGTTTACTAAAGGTACTATGTAAGGGTGGTGGTTAGGAAATCCAAAAGACATTAGTGAAAGACCCTGGATCTTCTAGGAGTGGTAGCAGTGATGGTGGAGAGTCATTACCGTCCCAACACTGGAACAGCAAGGGGGTGGAATGGGTAACTTAGTGAATCCAGAGAGGCCACCCCTATGGTCCTTTGTAGAGGAACACAACCAAATTATGGCGTATCAAATGGAGGGGAACTCAGGGAAACCCCTATTATGATCTCATTCTCTTCCTATCCTCTGACTTCTGGCAATGTCCCCTGGATGACTCATTCCATCTAGAGATTAAAAGGGAAAGAGACATGTGAATGCAGTGCCTACAGGTCAGCTTTTCAGAATCCACAGAGCAGGATGGGGAAAGTATTGGATTGGGAGAGGCTAAGGAAAGATATCTAGCACGTATGCCGCATGTTGTCAGGAGTCCAGATGTGAGGGCTTTGCCTAATGACCAGTGGTAAGGTCTCCTTTTTCTTGTGCTTCCTGTAACATGACAACCTCTTACCTGACAGAGATTTACACTGCCTGCTGTCTTCAACCATCTATCTGCTCTGGCTCTGTGGCAGTCATTCATGGGGTCTCTCTGGGCACCCAGCTCCAGTCATTAGCTCCCTGCTCTCTCTTCGACCTGACTTTCCTTGCAGGTCTGGCTTTACCTTGAATTGAAAAATGGTGTCTGACTCTCAAGGCAGTTAGTGTAAGAACCATGATTAGAACTCTTGAAAGCGAATAAGAGAGATGGAAAATTAAAGTCTCGGCTTTCATATTCAATCATTTAATTTGAAAACCTCAAGCAGCTTCTTAAAACCTATCCTAGAATATTTCTAAAGATGATTATATTTTTTTTTTCATCTCTCAAAAAAAAAAAGGAATGATTTTTAATTTAAGCAAGTTGGATTCTAGTTAGGAAAATATATAACATCTTAATGATTCTTGAACTATTTTGAAAAGCAAATATAGTACTCCCTTACCGAGAACACTATTTTGAAATAAATTAGAAATTTGAATCAACGGAACCTACAGTTGGCCCCCCCAGCACCACTGGGGATGCCATAGCCCACTAGTCCACAGGGACATGACCTCAGATTGCCTTACCTTGTGACAATATCCTGAAATTCTGGATCCATACCTGAGAGTAGTTTCTGAAAGACTTTCCTCACAAACTCAAATTATTAGGGAAGGAAAGTCTGGTGTATACATTAAGCACATATGAAAGCTGTTGTCTCCTCATTTTCTACAGCCTGAATTAGTGGGAAAGAGCAGTTTGTTTCCTGATTTACAGGTGATCAAACCGGTGGAGGCCAAAACATTTAACTTCACAAGTGACGTAGTCTTCATCTGGGAAAGGGGATAACAGTAACTGCTTCCAAGAGTAAGTATAAGGATTGGCTTGGTCAGATGGGTCAGTTCCCCTGAAAAAGTTGGTAGGCGGGACACCTGGATGGCTCAGTTGGTTAAGCAGCTGCCTTCGGCTCAGGTCATGATTCCAGCGTCCTGGGATCGAGTCCCACATCAGGCTCCTTGCTCGGAGGGGAGCCTGCTTCTCCCTCTGCCTCTGCCTGCCATTCTGTCTTTCTGTCTGCCTGTGCTCGCTCTCTCTCCTTCTCTCTCTCTGACAAATAAATAAAAAATCTTTAAAAAAAAAAAAAAGTTGGTAGGCATCTTATGAAGGGACATTTGTTCCACTAATGATGCTTCCACTGTTCTGTTCGAAGTTAGTAGGAACTGTGCTATTTGGAGACCAATGTCAGAGTATCTGACAATCTTAAAAATTCCTCAAATTTCAGTAACTATAAGACACATGGGAGGGTTTAAGGGGAAAAAGAAAAACAAACAAACAAACCTGTTCTTCCTTATCAAAACCTTCAGACTCCTTAGAACTGTGCTATGGAATGCAATACTAGTATGGGATCAATACAAGAAAATATAAGTATATATTATTATATATATACATATTTTATATATATATATGTATTTATATTTATTATCTATTAGTTATATATCTTACCTGGAAGGGAATTCCATATATATCTTGTTTGGAGCTTAAATTACATTTCATTGATTTTTCTTTCAGAATCCCTCTACTACAAAAGAGGAATGTTAAAAACCTGGGCTCTGCCAAGAGGGTGAAAATTCTTTTTTCTTTCTTTCTTTTTTTTTTTTTTTTTTTTAAAGATTTTATTTATTTATTTGACAGAGAGAGATCTTAAGTAGGCAGAGAGGCAGGCAGAGAGAGAGGAAGAAGCAGGCTCCCCACTGAGCAGAGAGCCCGATGCGGGACTCGATCCCAGGACCCTGAGATCATGACCTGAGCCGAAGGCAGCGGCTTAACCCACTGAGCCACCCAGGTGCCCCTCTTTTTTCTTTTTTGAGAGCCTTCCACCCTTCCCCATGTTCCCCAGCTGCGTTCTGAGGAACCAAAAAAGCCCAAAAGGAAAAAGACCTACCAGCTAGCTCCCCTGGACCGTCAGGCCCATCCCACATGTGTTGATTCTGATGGTAAGACCTGTTGAGAGGTCGGACATATTTCCATATATGTAATTATTACGTATATTGTTATTCCTATTTATATATTTCTTTCCTTTTTTTTTTTTTTTTAAGAGAGGGAGTGGGAAGAGGCAGAGGAAGAATGAGAGAGAGAATTTCAAACAGTTTCCATGCCCACCATTAGCTCAATGCCAGGCTCCCAATCATGACCCGAGCCAAAATCTAGAGGGGGACACTTAACGGACTGAGCCACCCAGGTGTCTCTTGTATGTATATTCCCTCCCCCCCTCTTTCTTTCTTTTTTTTTTTTTTTAAAGATTTTATTTATTTGAGAGAGAGCAAGCAAGCATGAAAGGGGCGAGGGGCAGAGGGAGAAGCCGGCTCCCTGATGAGCAGAGGGCCTGATGTGGGACTTGATCCTGGGACTCCAGGATCATGACCTGAGCCGAAGGCAGTTGCTTAACCAACTGAGCCATCCAGGTGCCCCCCCCTTATATAAGTTATTTATATTTTTGTTTTCAGTGACACACAAACTATATATGAAGCTTGGTCCAAACGTGCCTATCTCACAGAGCAAAGTACAACTATGAGGTTGAAATTAAGTCTTGGTTGAAAGAGGAGATGGTGTATTGCTCTGCTTTTCCTTACTTCTAGTGCAAAATGAATTTACCTTCATTTCTCACCCTCTTTGGTTTGTTTACTTGAGACACTCATACTTACTGAGAGATTTAGACGTTGCCTCTATCATATTTTTAGCAGAAAAGAGATGAATGAATTTACTCTAGGAAGCATTCCACGTAACTGTCTAAATGTATCTTTCAACTCACTACACAGAATAAAAGATTCTCCACAGCATGAATTCTCAGAAATGCTCACTTAGTGATGCGCCCACTCTGAACACCAATACACACAGATCAATTTCAAGTCCTCAAATCAGATGAGTTCTCGACAGCTGCTTAAAGCATCCATGGACTACAGATATCAACCCCGACCATCAATTCCAATCTTTTATAAAATATTTCTGACAGCAGTTTGTTCAATCTTCAAAGCGCTTAACATATTTTGGCTAAGCCAAACAAATGAGACTTCCTGAGATTTTATAGCTAAGAAATGGTAGAATTGGGATCAGAAACCATCCTCCAACTGTTAGCTGCCCTATGGCTCCTCCATTCCAACAAAATAAAGGATAAGCATAGACCTTATTATCCTAGCTGGTGATTTTGCAGGAGTTGGGGGGGATGCATAATTAATTACTCAGGCAGGCAGTTTAAAGCAGGCCTGGACCCAGGAAACCAGGTCAGGCCGCTTCTATATGCTTCTTGCTTTTGATAAACCACTTTTGAGATCCGGAGTCCTGGCTTTACCAGCACCATCCATGGCCTTGGGTAATTACTTGGTTTCATGGAGCCTCTAATTCCTTGTTTATAAAACGAGTATAATAATAGCTTCTCATGTGATTTTCACCAGATCTGAGTAACAAAATGCCTGGTGCGTAAAATGAACTCAATCCATTAATACCCCAATAATCTTATTACTGCAATATGTAACAAAACACTACAGAATTTGAGCCACGACTTAGAAGGACAAAATGATTGCATTTTAGGTGTTTTGAAGTTCATTCTCTATTTGCAAGAGGAGGTTCTGAGGGTCCAGAGGTTTCATTTGTTTTAGTAAAGTACTGACTGACTTGAAGGGACATTTAGGGCTCAGCAAAGTACAGTCTGAAAGCCCCTGGAATCTTCTGTCTCTATCATAGCTTTCCACTAGGACAAGTGTTATACATATACACTTTTACTGAGTACCCCTCATTGTTGAGCATTCTGCTAGGGCATAGATGGTTATTTCTAATCTTCTAAATATTCCTTGTATAAGTCTATATAATTTATAGTAATACTGCAAACATGTAAAGAGGGATTATCCATATCTGAAGATATTAAATAATTTTCTCAAGGACATATAACTAGTAAGGGGAAAAAAAAATGTTACATAGACAGAACGTGACTATGTATCAGTCACTGTCCCAGGTAGACAAATGCAAACACTGTTTTGTACTTACGAAGTTTACAGCCTACAAAGTAAGACAAAAATTTATTTAAATAATCTTGCAAACACAAATAAAATTGCAATTGTGAAAAATGCTATGGGAGCTATCGTGAAGGATGTGTTATAGTCAGACAAGTCAAGGGAGACATTTCTGAAAGTGTCATCTTTGACTTGAGGTTTAAAGGATTATTAGAAGTTAATCAGATAGTAAGGAGTCAGGAGATCTCTCCAGGTAAAGTTGTGCTAAGGTCTTTTTTTTTTTTTTTTTTTCAGTTAGATTAAAAAAATTTTTAACATAGAATATATTATTTGTTTCAGGGGTAGAGATCTGTGATTCAACAGTCTTACACAATTCATGGCACTCACCATAGCACATACCCTCCCCAATGTCCATCGCCCAGACACCCTATCCCTCCTCCACCCCTCTACTCCAGAAACCTCCAGTTTGTTTCCTGAGATTAAGAGTCTCTTATGGTTTCTCTCTCTCTGGTTTTGTCCCATTTCATTTTTTCCTCTTCCCCCGTGATCCTCTGCCTTATTTCTCAAATTCCACATATCAGCAAGATCATATGATAATTGTTTTTCTCTTATTGACTTACTTTGTTTAGCATAATACCCCCTAGTTCCATCCACATTGTTGCAAATGGCAAGATTTCATTTTTTGATGACTACATAATATTCATATATATATGCCACATCTTCTTTATCCATTCATATACTGATGGACATCTAGGCTCTTTCCATGATTTGGCTATTGTGGACATTGCTGCTATAAACATTCAGGTGCATGTGTCCCTTCAGATCACTACATTTGTATTTTTGGGGTAAATACCCAGTAGTGTGATTGCTGGGTCATAGGGTAGCTCTATTTTCAACTTTCTGAGGAACCTCCATGCTGTTTTCCAGCTTGCATTCCCACCAATAGTGTAGAAGGATCCTTGCCAACATCTGTCATTTCCTGATGTTAATTTTAGCCATTCTGACTGGTGTGAGGTGGTATCTCATTGTGGTTTTGATTTGTATTTCCCTGATGCCAAGTGATGTGGAGCACTTTTTCATGTCTGTTGGCCATTTGGATGTCTTCTTTGCATAAATGCCTGTTCATGTCTTCTGCCCATTTCTTGATTGAACTATTTGTTCTTTGGGGGTTGAGTTTGGTAAATTCTTTATAGATTTTGGATACTAGCCCTTTATCTGATATGCCATTTGCAGATATCTTCTCCTAGTCTATAGATTGTCTTTTGATTTTGTTGACTGTTTCCTTCGCTGTGCAAAAACTTTTGGTCTTGCTGAAGTCCCAATAGTTCACTTTTGCCCTGCTTCCTGTGCCTTTGGTGATGTGTCTAGGAGAAGCTGCTGTAGCTGAGATTGAAGAGATCTCTACCTGTGTTCTCCTCAAAGTTTCTGATAGATTCCTGTCTCACATTCAGGTCTTTCCTCCATTTTGACTCTATTTTTGTGTATGTTGTTAAGAAATGGTCCAGTTTCATTCTTCTGTCCAATTTTTCTCAATACCATTTGTTGAAGAGACTGTGCTAAGGTCTTTAGGCAGGAGAAGGCATGACGAGGGTAAGAGTGGCTTGTGGCAATGAGGCAAGAACAAGAAAATCACCTGGGAGTGTGCTGGAAGGTGAGGATAGAGAGGGGTGAGGGACTAGGTCCATAAAGGCGCTTGCAAGTCAGATAAACATATGTGGACATGGCCAAAAGAACTCACCAACAGGTTTTAAGCAGGGAGTGATGTATTCTGATTTTTCTTCTGAAAAGCTTGCTGTGGCTTGGATGGCATGGGGATATGGGGGCAGAGTGGATGTGGTGAGATTGGTTAGGCGGCTTATTTTATGTGGTGGTGCTTGTGGAAATGAGAGAAGCTATACACATTTCATACTTAGGAAATAAAATCAGGAGAACTTGAAGGGTGATTGTGGTGAAAGTCGAGGATGATGGTATGATGTCCATTTTGTGTGCATAGTAGATGATAGACTAAGAAACAATGGAGTGGGGCCAATTTTGTTGGTGAAATCATGAATGTGAGCTGCGATGTGGTAAGCTCAGGTATATTTGAGGTACCAGGAGGTTCTGAGGTAGACAACAGTGTAGATGGTGGAGAAGATGGGATGGAGAGGATATTTACATCTTGTCAGATTTAAGATGATAATGAAAACTGAAGTTAGGGATGGGATTGTGTCAGGATAGAATAAAGAGATGAGAGCAAGCTGAATAGGAGTCTTGAGGAACTGCCCATAGCATAAAGTGAAGTGTTTATGACCATCGTTGAGGCTAGAGAATTCAAGCTTTTAGATGGAGTGGAGGTGTGAATAGGTAACACATGACATTGGATCAATGCTGAGAATCAAATAATCAAAGTTTACCAGAAGCTTGAGTATGAAAATATCTGAAGGAAATCCTTTCCTCTGGCTGGAATCGGCACTACCTCCCTGGCAAGGACAGTAATTCCTCAGTCCATTCACCATGGTACTTCCTGGCCCACATTAGGCAATAGTTTGTGTGGGTTTTGACTTACTTCCCTTTGTTTGGAAGGAGGAAAGGAATTCGAGATGAATGTCTCAAAGTCAATTATTTTGGGAAAATCACAAACAAAAAAGGAAAACTTCCCTACATACCCAGCTCACTGAGTATTTCTAGAAACCTGAGCAAAACTGGAATCTCTCTTTCCAGTACATTAGATATTTGAGAAATGGAAAGCAGAGGACAGAAAGAGTGCTCTGGAGTGCTTTTCATCTGATAAAGTGAAGTGACAGTTTTCAAGGATACAGCCAGAGCTCACACTAATTTGCCTTAAAATTAGTACTTTTCCAAAGGGGACTTTGTACCACTTGGTATTTTTTCTTAAAGAGTACCCAGGAGTCCTTAGAGTCTGACTTCCAAAATGCTCACAAATGTGTTCTAAATATGATGAATTATTTGAAAAAAATTTTTATTGTTGGATTTTCCGACTGGTATTAGGCTTTATTTAGGAATACAGCTTGGCCCAAACATCCCAGGACATGGCTTGTCATTCTTAGCATCTTCCAACTATGTCCTCTGTGCTGAATCAGGAAGCTGGAATGTTTTTGCACACATGCATCAACACTTAAGACAACACTCCTTTGGTATGTTGAGTATTTTCCATCGGCACAGACCTCATTCCTTGCATTTGTGAATCGCTTTCCATAAAATTCCTACTACCATCTCTTTAAACACATTCTTTTCCTTTATAAATAAAATGTGCAAGACTTGTATAAATATATGTAATTTATAGCAATACGATATATATCGTTAGTCCAATTTAAATCAGATTATTGCTAAAGAGCCTAACAAGTTCACAAACATTCAAATAACTGTCTTTTGATGGAAGATTTTAAAAAGACTAGGACTCTACAGTATTGTGTTTTTCTAATGAATGTTGTATTTCTTACTCTTCAATAAAAAGCAAAGCAGTGGAAACAAGGAGGATTCCAAGTTCCTTTGTCATGACAAGTTTTTAGGAGTCATTACAGCTCATATAACCTTACCTTCCTAATTTTTCAGTGACCTTAAATATTTCACCTGTACACGGCCAAGGAATCTGCTGAAGGGTCTGTTACAATAGGCTTCCTAACAGATGTGGGTACCTACATTAGCTTTAGCTCTCTTTTCCATCACGTGTAAAACTTCCAATTATTTTATTCTTCCTCAGTGCTCAAGTTTGTGAAACTGTGGTTTCTCACACATAGCGTGCTCAGCGCGGGCTTTGTAGGCTTGCATTGTTTCGTTTAGGTCTGATGCTTAATCATGACAAGTTCCCAGCCGATGATCACTCCACCCACATTCCCACAGGGCCTGGTTTCACACAGAATGTTGATATGTCTTGAGCTCTTCTCAGGGTGACCAAGGGCCAACAACCACCATGCTGTGAACAGTGCTGGGAAGGCTTGTGAGACCACAGAGGAAATCGATGCCATGTTCTTTGGAAATAATTACATTTGAAAGCCATCATGTACACAGGTTTGTTTATTTTTTCCATTTAAAGCCATATTTTTGCCCTTTGTCCAGATTTTTGCTATGTTGTTTGTTTTGATATTTAAAACACGTGTCATTGTAAGCACCTTTTTTTTTTTTTTAAATGCCTTTTGACTTCTGGAATAGCAATATCAACTAAAATTAAAAACAAGTTCTAGGGAAACATCAATTATTGTGTTTGACACTCAGAACATCTATAAAAATTAATTTTAAAACAACAATAGTAAAGACCTTAGCAAAAATACTAAAAAGAAATGAAGGAAAAGAGGATACAAAAAACAGAGAAAGAACTTGGGTTATTGTTTCTTTGAGAGAGCTTGGGGGTTAAGTTATTCTCCTCATTGGGATATCATATTTGTAGTGCTCCTGTTTTATTCTTAATTTTATCCTTATGGTTATCTTCTCTGCTTAAATACAAGGTTGTTCAGCTTATTGTTTCCATGCAGGTTAAGCTACCCAATTGGGTTGAGAAAAAATAAAATAGTTTTATTCAGCCATTTAATATCTGCGCTTTAAATGATCTCTTATACTTCTTCATTAATAAACAGAACGGGGGAGGATCCCAAGAAAAGCAAACCTAATCAGGTTGGTAATCTTATTTTTTTCTGCAAGATGAGACTTGCGTTCCTGGTTTCTTGTTTGTTTTTCAGGATAGCAGATATTTGGGCTGTTCAATTATCTGTTGCATATTCAGAGTAAATATCACTCGTGTTTTTTTTTTAATTTTTTATAAACATATATTTTTATCCCCAGGGGTACAGGTCTGTGAATCACCAGGTTTACACACTTCACAGCACTCACCAAAATCACTCGTGTTTTTATACCATCCACAGGTATGAAGAGCTATAAGCCTAAAAAGAATGGATTTTGGAAGAAATGCGCTGCAAAATCATTACTTTTTTCTTGTACACAGCTCTCTAGTCTGGTTGATATTGAAAGCACCATATTGTATAGTTGTTTAGTGTTTTGGGGTAGCCATCATGAAGATATGTATTTGTAGATATGTCTTCCAGGGGTTATGGTAGATTTCAGGTGTTTTCTCATCATGAGATCGTGTAATTGCTTCCTCCGGAGAGGCTGTTTTCAGATGCCTGGGATGTGTTGGTGAAAGACACAAAGCTAAAATGTATTGATCCTAACAACTTGGAGAACATTCTGCAACCATAATACCAAATTTTTTCTTTAGTACCTGGCTGACCTGAGTTCAGTGTCTTCTCTAGCAGACTTCCAAATGCTTTTCAAAGTCATGGAAAGATTATGCCTCTGGGCACTGTCAAGATATAGAAGACGAAACTTGTGTTTATATGCATGTGTATGTTGTTAGTGTGAATTTTATGTGTTTATGTGAGTGTGCGTATCTGTTTATGTGCCAGAGTGTGTTTGTTAAGAAGAGGTTGAAGAATTTCTTCAAAAGCAAATATTTTTTGCTGAACATTACTTCTAAACAAAATAATGGAATGATTCATTTTGAATACTTCTATGAGGAGAATGTTTGCATATATATTCTACGCAAAAATATATGATGTGAGACAATATAAAAATGTATTTTAAAGTATTTTTTATTGGAGGTATCACAGAATTCAAGTTTCTGCTATATTTATCTTTAACCTTTAATATGCTAATTGTTCTTCAAATAAACTTATCAATATGGTTATTTTTAATCTTTGGCATTGAAATCATGGTGCTAGAAGTTTCCCAAAAGACAGAAAATATGAACAACCTATTTGTAAGTAAGCAATAAACTTGACGTCTAAGAAAAAACATTTCTCCCCTGTGGCTAGTGTTTTAAATGTAAAGTTTTCACTGTCTGTAACAGATGTCTTGCTAATTATCATAATGCTTTGGTGACATTTTTCATTAGACTATAAAAAGTAGTCGATCTCAAGGGGAGGTTCACACCAGGATTGCTGGGGTACTTGAACAAATTCTCAGACCTACTGATGGGGACCAGCAATCTGCAGGTGATTCTGTTTCAGGCTGGAGTCTGAGAACAACTGACCTGTGGCTAAATACAGTATGGTCCTGGCAAAGACACCCACACCATCACAAATGTAGGCACCTGCGCTATATACAAAGGCAGTAAGGACAGCAGGACTTACAATGTGAAGAAAATTACTTTAAGGATAGAGGGAATCATGTTTGTCTTTTCGTGCAACTAGTTCTACTATACTCCAGATTTGAACTGGCCATCTCTGCAACCCACTGTAATTCTCCCTGGACACAGACACACAATTCATTCACTAGCCCCATCCTTCTTATAACAATGACTTCATTATCTAATAATAATGACTTTAAAAAGGATACTCATTCTAAAAAAAAAAAAAGAAAAGAAAAAATCCTTCGATAAAATCTCTGAAGAAATGCACATTTCCAGTACAGTTACAGTTGAAGGATTCGGGTGAGCTCCTGGTTAAATGGTGCAAATTCAGAAGATGGATGCTTTTTTAGTCTCTGTAATTTCCCATGACCTACTGTGTGTGTGTTTAGGAAGCCAAAGTACAGGTTTTATAGGATGTCACTTATTTAATATCTATATTCCACAACTTACCACATTCTGTTTCTTCAGTTTTTGATTGAAAGAGACTGACACATGTTATAACGTGGAAAATTCTTCCTTTATGATGGCAAGATGTTTATCCTGTCTCAGTATTTGCAACCACCTAGTCAGCAATAACATTTGACAATCCATCGAGAGGGTATTCACTCAACTTCTAAAAAATGAAATGAGAACATTTCACTGGACCAATAAACTAATGAGAATTCGTAGAAAAACTCAATTGTTTCATTTGTTTTTCTAGAAATGATTCTGGTTCAGATAAGAGACAACAATGCACAAGGTGGATTGTGACATAACAGGTAAAATTTAGGAAGTGGACAGACGGTGACGCATATTATAAGATTTGCATAGAAAACTAGAATTCACTGAAAATCATCTCTCCCACTGCCGACCTTGGTAACTAAAGACTAATATAGGGATCTTGGAGACGTTCGGTGTTTCTACTTTTTTATTAAAATGTAAGTGTCTCTTGGGATGGCATGCCCCATATCAACTAAAATCATTGCAGTATTTGTTAACTAGGAATTCAAGCTAATGAGCCAAGGAAAATGTTCCGGGGAATGTGGGTAGTTGAGTGGGCAACAAGGAGAGGAAGAGAAGGTGCTATGGAGAAAATGTAGGGCATTCAGAAACAAACCACCTATTTCATCATTTCTTGGAGAAACCTGCAATATCCTAGACTAGAAATTTCTGACATTTAATGTATGGAATGCTAGTGCTCGCTTCGGCAGCACATATAATGTATGGAATGCTATATTGGACTCAATCTAGAAAGAATGGCTTATAAAATACAGTGCTTGTACTTTTTTTTTTTTTTTTTTTTTTACCTTGCTTCTCAGAATAAAAACATTCTGAAGGTCATCCTTTCCTTCTTGTATGATTATTTTTTATTTGACAAGAATCAGTTAATTTGGAGGAGAGCAAAGCTGTATGTCAATGAATTGGTTGCAATCTCATCAGGCAATCAGACGTGAGATCAACACAGCTGTTGGAACAGTAACAGCCAGAAAGATTCTAGTCACAGGCCAGTCGGGAGCATAGGAGCAAAGAGCATTCTCGTCACGTGGGCTGACACCAGCAAAGATTTATTAATATATTCCTCCAAGAGATATTTAAAATCAGTGCCATGCTTTCAAAGATTATAAAACAGCTTAATGGTAATATGGGTAGGATTTTGGCTGTTCTTAAACCTCTTCCTTCAAAAGCAATTTAAAAAATTGGGCATATAAAATCTAGTGTTGTTACTCTCTAAAGCAACATATACCATACTGCATATTAAGATTTTGTGTATAATATATTTATTTGCATACAGAAATATGTATTTCTATGATACAGTTCATTACTTTATTTATAGAATATGTATAGGAAGCATACAGCATATTCCAGAAAGATACATTAAATATGCACACAGTTCATGCTGCAGCGTGCACTCTTTTCAAAGAAGCATATTTAAGAAGCATGGTATTATATGTACATGCTGAAAATACACTTTGCACAATTCATCCAGCTTTGGGTGCTTCCCTAATCTATTTGCAACACCAGTGCTGTGGTTGTTGAAAGGGATATCATCAAACTGGGGAAAGGCCACTACCAGCGAACTACGTAGGAGAAAATAAAAGTAGATTGCATTTCTACGTGTATGTCGCCCTCATTTTGAATTTGTCTTCCCTAGTGTCAGATCTCCAGGATCAAAAAAAAGCAGTAAATGGATAAAGAGCAGAAGTGTGTGGGACCTCCAGCTTCCACATTCAAATGGGAAAGCTTATCCCATGTGACTTATTATATTGGTGACTTTGTTCTAACGGTTTGGAGCTGATATTAAAATTAATTTGAACTGGTAAAGGGGGAATCATTTCTTTCTTTCTTTCTTTTTTTTTTTTTTTTAAGAAATGAACTGGCTTTTTGACATCTTAATCTCCTCTTCTTGTAAGACCACTCTGGAATATTTACATTATTGCTATGAGGACAGAAGAAATTCTTGACAGATGTTCACCTTCCCAGTGAAAATAAAGGAGGTGAATCATATAGTTTCTGAAAGAGGCTCTCAATGTTCTTGAAAGGAAAAGTGGCAGCTCCAATAGAAACTGACCCCATCAACTGCAATCCTTTTAATGGCCAATTACCAGCAACCTCAATTGACTGGACTCTGTGACAATTGTAATGGGACATGAAGATGTTGGAGACAATGTGCTATTGCACGGCCTGGTAATTCTGGATATGTCAATGTCCCCTGTGTACCCAATCTGTGAATTCCAAATACACCAGACTCATGGATGACAGTGTGTCTGACACACAACTGGTGAGCATTACCTTTTGAAACAGGTGAGCAATTTGCAGTGATATTCTTATAGTGATACAGGATTATTTTGCCATGTATACGAAGCAAGCTCTAGAATTCCTTAAAATAGACCAGGGTTTCTCGACTTTGGTGTGATCGACACTTGGAGCTGTTGATTCTTAGTTGTATGTGTGAAGGGGAGGCTATCCTTGTGAGCTGTTTAGCAGCCTCCCTGGCCTCTATCTACCAGGATGTCTTTAGCTTCCCCCAAGTTGTGACCACCAACAATGTCTCCACACATTGTTAAATGTCCCTGGGGGTGCAACATTGTTCCTGTGTGAGAGCCACTGAAATAGACAAATCCAGCAACAGTTAATGCAAACCTTTGAATACAACCTCTGTGTCTTTCTAATCATCTACCATGTTCAGTATGCTTTCCATTGCTCTGATTCCAGTTGGCAAAGGTTCCATGATGTGTCAGTCTATAGTCACATCTTTGCTGTGATGCGTGATGGTTTCTCTTTCAACAAGGTTGTGGTGGCCGTGGCGAAGACCAAGAACAGAAAGAAGGTAGGGAAGGGTATCATGGCAATGAAGAGCAAGAGGCAGTTTGATTCACTGTGAGTTGAACTGTTAGAGTGGACCAGAAAAGACCCAAATCCAGACACCTGAAATCCTTGAATCCAAAGAGTCTGTCCCAACTAAAGCTGAATCTACAGCATAAAAGGATAAGTTAGTTAGTAAGTGAAATATTCAGCCAGTCAGTTGTTTCATGTACAGCAAACCAAAGAGCCCATTGGCTTAATGTCCCTTCCATTCAACTGATTCACTGATTTGAAGAAATAAAATAAAAGTCAGTGTGGATTTAAAACTGTAAACATCTCAGTAACTGTGGAGTAAAGGAATCTGTATGAACTGATGGTGTATGTTTATATCCAGAAGATTGGTGGGGGAATGACTGAAGATATTCAAACAGAAGTTATTTTTATAAAGGGTAAGTTACACACAACTATTGTTGGCAATTTGCTTCTTAATAATGCTTCTTTTTTGTTGTTGTTTACCTTGTGCTTTTTTTTTTTAACTCTCAAAATTGTTGACTTGCCTTCGATGAGGCAAGTCACACGAAACCGCTCTAAAGTGCTAAGGTTTAATACTGAAAAATTAATCATGCTACTCATATGTATATTACTGGCCACGATACCGTAAGGCCCATAGATTTAAAATGTGAAATAGGAAATTTGAAGTTGGTTTTACAAATCTGATTTCTATTGAGTAGGCCAACTTTAGAAAATCTGATTTTAAGACTATAGCACATACAGAAAGAAAAAAAAGTTGAGGGATTAAAAAATAGCTAAATGTGAGTCAACACAATCATATATTTATTAGGCATACCAAATCAAAAGTCTCTACGTGGACAAGATTCTATATAAAGCTACTATTTGGGTATTCGTTCCTGATCTGACTTTTGATGGTCTAGAACTAAAGAAATAATGAGAAGTGACACAGGCACGGCTACCGATTTTGCTGATTTTCAGCAAATTCAGCCGATAATTCAGATTTTGCTGATCTCACGAGGCCTCCCTTTGTTATCCGCTACATGTCTGCACAAAGATTACTATACTTCTTTGGACAGAATTTTGAAGTCACAAAATTTTAGGGAGAATTGACAATTTGAGGAAGATGGAACAGGTGGTTTCGGGAAATGTTTTTTTAATGACTTTTTCTTTTCCAATGGGACACGGGATGGCTATAAACAATCTCATTTGACTATGAATTGAATATCACTTGATAACCGGCATTGAACAGAAGGCCTTATTCTCTTGGGACTGACCCAGAAGTCACTGGTGCCACAAGAGTACGTTAATCCTACTTAGGATTCTAAACGAGTAAAGTAGCTTCGTCCTGCTGACAAAGGCCAGAAGTTCATGTTTTTCAAGTCAGCATTACATACATGGGTCAGGCAAATTCCGGTTGAAAGGGAATGCCCTCTCAGCCTTCAATTTGCCTTTTGCAAAATTCATCTGGCCTCGGTCAACTTCCTCCAACTAAAAAGGACTACTATTTAATTTGACAAAACCTCGGTTTAAAAAATGACTTTGGTTTCTCAAGCACGTTTCTGTATTAGGTAGGCTATTCCATTCACAAAAGGAGCTCGTTTAGGAGAAAACCCAATTGGTGAAAACATTTCACCTAAAGGATCATAAGCAAACTAAGTGATTACAGGCTTTTATACGCCCAAAGAATGCAAATGACACAGTGGGCAGGGGTGAAAGGCCCATTTTCATGGCTGTGTCTGCTTGTATTTAGTGGAAGTCCTGCCGATTTTTGCCCTTACACAATGTAAAACAGGGAAGTACAAAAGCCGATGCTATAATGAGAAAAATAATGATATGATCTAGTTACGGTTTTTGTTTGTTTGCTTTCTTTAGATGGTGGGAAAGGGAAAGGTGGGGGGAAAAGAACATTTAGTATGTTGTAATTCTCCAAATAAAACTGTAACAAAAGAATAATACATGCTTAGCACTCTGGAGATCTTTCTACATCCTGTTTTGACTCTCTTTCTTCACTTTTCCATTGTGTGATGTCTACTTCCTTATGTATAAGTCTCCATGTTAGCTTGTAACTGTGGCATTTCATCCTTGTATGGACACACAGGAACAAAAAAAAAAAAAATGGGAAAACAAGTGAGGTTATTCTTCTTGTGCAGAGATAAAATCGTAGATTCACAAGCCCTTCTTCAAGAGAGTACAAGAAAGCGTAGATTGTCCCTTAAACCACAACTCCAACACGTCTCTTTCATGGTCTCACTGCTCCTAAACTGGCAGGGTTTATAAGGTGCAGGTTTCTCAAACTGGAGCATAGGCACGATAAAAGTGTCACTGTTAGGCTCCTTAATTGCACATTCCATAATAAGACTATAAAGTGCAATGGCAGAGAATTTTAAAACTGGGAGCTCTTTTATCCCCTTTCTCCCAAGCTCCCCTGACCACCTTCCTTCTCCACAAAGATGTTTTACCTTGTAGCGCCTATGTTCTTATAATGACACATGAGAAGATGTTTAAAGGTCTTCTTGAAGGTGGCATTACAAAGTGCATAGCAGGCAGGGTTGATAGTGCTGTTGATGTAACAGAGCCAGTAGCCAATTGTCCACACTGTGTTGGGGATGCAGGGTGCACAGAAGGTGTTAATGAGCACCATGACATTGTATGGGGCCCAAGTGATGATGAAAGCCAACAGAATAGCCAAGATCGTCCTGGTCACTTTCTTCTCCCGGGAGGGAGGAGGCTTCTTTTTGGCGGGCTGCTTAGTCATCTTCACAATCTTGCGAGCTACAATGTTCTGCTTTTCATCTCCGTTCTGACCTGCAGAACCAACGAGCTCCACGGTGGTATTAGTTGGGGTACACAAATCACCTTTTTGGGTCTTGGTGACAATTTTGATGCACGTTTGCTTAGAGTTCTCATCTTTGGAATGACCCAGAGAAGTGGACACTGTGTTCTCATCCTGGGTGACTTCATCATCTCTCATGTTAGAGGCGACGGCACTGACGGAGGTGGAATCATTGGAGCTCTCTTTCTCCTCTCCCTGGACACAGTTTTCGGTCACTGCATCTCTGGGGGCTTTGCCATTCTGGATTTTGTTGTGCTCCAGGCCATCATCACTGCCGGGCACGTTGTTGTTGTTTGGCTTCACTATCCTGCCTTGTACCAGACTGGGAGAAACTGGATCTTGGTTGGCCACAGGCTCCTTCTTGTCCTTCTTTATCCTGCTCTTGCTGGCTCGGGATATGTGCCAGTATAACACAGTCATGATGATCACAGGCAAATAGAAGGCCGCAATGGCAGTACCAAAGGTGACAGCAGCGTTGGAGAAAAACTGAATGTAGCATTCCCCATCCTCCACAGTCCTCACCCCTACGATGAACTGCCAGAAGAGAATGGCTGGGGCCCAGAGGATAAAGGAGAGGACCCAGGCAGCAGCAATCATCATACCTGCCATTTTCGTGGTCCGCTTGACTGGGTAGGTGAGTGGTTTTGTGACGCAGAAGTACCTGTCAAAGCTGATAATGAGCAGATTCATTACGGACGCATTGCTGACCACATAGTCCAGGGCTAGCCAAAGGTCACATACCACAGGTCCCAAAGGCCAGTAGCCAATCACAGTGTAGAGGGTGTACAAGTTCATGGAGAAAACACCAATGATGAGGTCAGCACAGGCCAGGCTGAACAAAAAGTAATTGTTGACGGTCTGGAGGTGGCGGTTGACTTTAATGGAGACCATGACCAGAATGTTCCCAATGATGGTCACCAAACTGAGGGATCCAGCCACAAGGACAATAAACACCACTTCAAATGTCTTATAAGGACTGGTCAGAGCCAGGCCACTGTTAGAGGAGTTTGTTGAGTTATTCATTTTGTGTTCTCTAATCAGTAGCCAAGTAGCCAAGTAGCCAAATACACATTTAAACCTGCAGGGAAACAGAATAAAATGAACAAATATAATATAAACATTGCATTAAAAGATATCAGCTTTCTTCCTTTTGAACCTCCATTTTTTTCTCCAAAATCTTCATTCCTTCTCCTCTATTTTTATTGTGCCTATCTGCCTCAATCCCCCACATAATAGGCAAAGACTGGAGGACTCAAAAGATTTTTTCAGGTTGGCAATGTATTTGAAGTTTGATAACATTTTGAATGTGTCCATATCTAGATATGAATATTTGTCTATCATTTGTCTAAGTATACTATTTAAAATTTTTTTTTAAGGATTTTATTTATTTAGAGAGCATGAGTGGGGGGAGGTGCAAAGGGAGAGAAGAGAGACAATCTCAAGCAGACCCCAGTGTTGAGTGCAGAGCCTGCCATGGAGCTCAATCTCATGACCCTGAGCTCATGACCTGAGCTGAAACCAAGAGTCAGGTGCTTAACTGACTGAGTCATCCAGGTGCCCCTGAGTATACTATTGATGAATTAAACTGAATGAACCAAAATTATACCTAAGACTTTCTGAAGCATCAAGAGGTTTCTGGTATGTACATAAAAATTAATAAGCCGAGGGGAGGAAGAAAGCATAAAACTTAAAATATTAGGAATGTGACTTTTATAGTCAATAGCACCTTTCCACCTGGAAGCTTTAAGTATCAGTATCATCACGATACTGACATTGATACTAAAAAAGGTAAGATAGTAATTCATTAGCCAATACCCTTCTCCCAAAGACTATTTACTTTTCTCTGATCTCTATTTTACACTTGTAGTTAGCATCACATACTCAACATTTCCAATATTCTATGCCCTGCAAAAGAAGTTATTTATTAAAAGCATATTGACAATGATTATGTGAATTTTCTGAGTGCTTTATTTTTTCAAGTCACTACCAAATTTATTATTCTACTGTTCTTCCTGCCAAATCTTTGGTGCAGTCAGCCTAGGATTTATATTTGTTTGTCAGAAGAAGGAACTGAAGCCCAGAAAGAGTCAGTAATTTATAAAAGGTCACATATCGAGTCAATCACAGAGATTAAGACTATGAACAGAATTTACTCATCCACTTTGTCCTCACATACCTACTGAGCAACTTCTCTGTATTCGGCATTTGCTATAGGCTGGATATTCAGTGATGATTAAGACAAGATCCCAGCATGGGAGATGTGCGTGCGCTGGTGGCAGTCATGGGTTGCCAAAGAAGAAATTATGAAATGTGAGTGTCCTTTCTGCTGCCATACCCTGCTGAGTTTTAATAAATGCATAATTATCATTTTTCAGACAATATCGCCCAAGTCTAGTGACAGACTGCAACTTGGAAGTTCTATTTCAGTTATAGTTACACAACTGTGCACAGAGGTCTGCTCAGGGATGTTCATCAGAAATGTTCTAGCAAAAAAAAAAAAAAAACCCAAAACAAACAAACCCTAGAAATATTAAAATGACCCACTGACAGAGGACTGGTTAAATATATTATGGAATACTCTTACAACAGAATAGTATGCAGCTGTTCAAACAAAGAGGCAGATATGTGTGGTCTGGCATTGTTGTGGGAAGTTACAGTCAGAAGACAATATGATAGAAGCAGGACTCATAATATTAAGAATAGAGTTCCATTTAAGCAGAAAGGTGATGCCATATGTGATATGCATTTGTAGATCTTGAGGAAACGCTGAAGAGTTTACTCAAGAAAATGATGTTAATGAAGAGTAACTAAACATTTTGCCTTCCAAATTGATACATGAGGTGTCAGTTACCACACCAAGAAAAAGGGTCTTACAAAGTGTTATTTACTTTTGACATCAGATGCTTCAGAATACTGCCCAATGCATCCATTGTGAATATATAATTATAATTTATATAAACATATAATTTAATTTATAATTAAACAAAATGCAGATTTCCAGTCTCACCCCAGATCTCCAGATTTAGAGCTGTAAGCCATGTCAAGAAACACTTCTACAACCCCTCCTGTGCTATCTCTTGTAAAATGTGGTTCCTTGTGTCTCGTCTTACCCTTGTATACCACAACCTATTTCTCTGGGCTTGGTCCTCACCCATCACATAAACATTCCTAGTGTCTCTTGTGTATTACCTTCAGTAGGAAACACTTTCTTCAATATTCTGTTCCTCACTGGGTGTTATGAAGAGTTTGGTTTTGTTAACGCATAACACAAAATGCATCCACTGGAGATCTTGAAATGTTCCCCAGCAGGTAAGGGAGGACTATTGTAGCTAGTAGGTTTCTACTTCTATAGATCTGCTGTTCATACCTTGACCCATGGGACACTAACTGATACACCTCTCTAGGGTTTTTTTCCTCCTTTGCTGGAAAAGCTGCAAATTTTGGCTTCTGAGTCTTCCTAGCTCTACCATCCAGCTTCCTGCCTTAAATGTAATTGGTGCTCAAAAATACTTATTGAATCAAAACAGGATTAACAATTAGTACTATTAATTCATTCTCTACTTACTTACCCAAGAGAATTGTTTCAGTAACATTTCTCTTTAAAAGCACTTTTTTGGAGGTCATGATCTGTACAGCTGTTTATTCACGGAATTTATTTGAACCAAGTAATTTCACTAATCCAATCATTGATTCCAATGATTCCTTATTAGCTAAGGTAAATGTAAGACAGAATCCTGACTTGCTTATAAGCTTTCTTTTGTCTCTTTTTAAAACTTATTGAGATTTTTAAAATTGAGTTTTATTTACGTTTCACAAATCGTTTTTATTAATAAATTTTGACTGAAAAACACCAAACATTTACTTTCTGAATGTCTTGTTTGACATTTCATTCTTCATATCCATTTTAATAAAACGTGGGACTATATTTATTTTCATTTTAAGAAGTCTTCTGGTGACTTCTTCTGGAGAATTATGTATAAATATGACATTTTGTCAAAAAATAAACTAGTTTGATCTCTTATTTCATGGATTAAGAAAGGGTAAGAGTAAGTGATTTGTCCATAGTCATCTGGCCTTTGCCATTGCTTGTGCTAAGAATAATACCCATTATTATTCTAAACGTCACAGTAATACAGAGATGTATGATTCTAAATAAAGTTGTTAGTTTGTTTTCCTCCTTACCCTCTTACCCTCTTCTTGTTTACAAGGAACATGCATTACATTTTGGCTAAAAAAACCCAAACAACCCCAAAACAAAGAATCCAAAAAGCTAAAAGAAAAAGTCTGGAGACTCTCAACCCTATGTTATCTCACCTTACAACACATCCTATGACCCCCTTGATCTGAAGACAGAAACTGAGGCCACAGAAGAGGCGGAAGCGATCACTCTCGGTTTCAAGGCTACTGAGTGAAAAGTCAGTAAAACTTACATTCTTCCCTTTGAGATCGCTACTCTTTCCCTGTTTCCCTCTTCCACGTGAGAATTATACTTTATCCGAGAGAAATTGTTAGGCATTTGTATAATGGTGAACTATACCCAAAGATTGCTAGCTAAGTCACATTCTGTCTGGGGTACCTGGAGTTTTTACCCAGGTAGAACAGAGCAAACTTATATAATAATATACTTTGTTGCTATCAACAAAGTATATTACTCTAAATTCTTAGAGTTCTAATATTTGCTCGTTTATACTAAGGCCATATGTAAAAATGGAAAACATTTCACTCAGAGGCAAGCATACTCGTTTAAGGGATGGCGTTCTGTCTCTCCACGATACGCACAAGGCCCGCTGCTCTTCTGTTAAAAGAAAACAGCTTCTTTTCGTCTCTTCCCACCTCTGCTTTTTACATTTCTAGAAAAGTTTTTGCTTCTGGTGGGGCAGCGCAGGGTTTTATTAAAGCAAAAATTGTTACATCAGTGATGAAATGACATAATCATAACAGACTAAACAATGAAGATGACCTTCAGGATTCAGTATTTGACTACGGTAAGTGGGTAACAACCCCGTTGGTATTTTACAATGTTAGCATATGACTAAGTTTTGAGAGTATTATGGAAACTTACAAGAAAAACATTTTTCTGGCCTTAGTTTCTTTACTACTGGAATCTCTATGCATAGCAGTGAGGAAGGCAAAGAGCTAATCTCTGCTCTTAATTATAAGCTTTGAGAGTCTGACCATGTCACTAAACTTCCATGAACCTTAATTTTCTTTTTTTTTTCTCAAATAAGAATAATAATAACCCCATTTTTCCTCTGAAGCTGTGGGAAAGTTCAAAGTGAGATAATGTCTCTGAACCATAATCTATAAATTTTAACACTAAGTGCCATTAATATTTACATTTGTTAAATGGGTATAAATTATCACTTTTCTTAATAGTTGACAGAAAATTCTGTGTGGGGGGAATGAAACACACTAAGAGTGAGGAGGTGTAGTAGGAGTGGTAATACTAAATTATTATTATCCATATTATCAATAACATTAAATCATCTATGACAATATATTGACAATGATTAATAGGTATTGGGCATGATTGCTCTTCCCAGCAACTCCTGAGGTATTATTATTATTGTGTGCTTTTTTTTATACACATTGAACAAAAGATCAAAGAATTAAGTTATTTGAGATTCAAACCTCGCATGTCTGACTCCCAGATTCTGCTACAAATATTTATTGTTTGTCTGAGGAGCAATCTTACTTGGCAGAAAATGTGTGCCCCAAATATTTATTCCTATAACCTGCCATGACTAAGCCTTTTGCCCCAAGTTCAAGTTGGGTCCTTGGTTTAGACAACGAAGGACCATCTTGTCCAGGCTAAAATTGTGACTTTGGGCAGGAGCTATTCACAATAAGATACAGATAGTAAGGAAGTTTCCTGATTATGTAAATACATGATATTTAAGATTTAAAATATTTTCCTAAAAGCAATCATCATAAAAATAAGTCACCATGTGAATTAATACATAAGCCCTCACCAAAGTATTCACATTACATAGAAGTTGTACAAAGAAGTTCAATAATATTTTTATGAAGTTATAGGGAGAATGCTAATTAAAATGATTTAAAAAACAGATTCTGGTTGTGTTATGGACACTGGGGAAGGTATGTGTTATGGTGAGTGTTATGAAGTGTGTAAATCTGGCGATTCACTGACCTGTACCCCTGGGGCTAATAATACATTATAAATTAATTAAAAAAATTCTTTTTAAAGATTCTGATATGTATTTACATACACAATAGAAGCTAAATCTAAAAAATGGGATTTTCTTCATACTCTGCCCAAGCCAGGCAGCATGCCTGATATATAATGATCTCTTCATAGGTACATCCACAGTTTAATAAGCTAATCATAAATTTATCCACACATGAGTTCTAACCTAAGTGTCAGAATTTTTTGGATGTTATTTTATTTAATTATCACAATAACCTTAAAAGAATTATTGTCTTTTCCAGTTTTATAGATGACAATGATTAGAGAGCTAGCAAGTATGAGGCCATGGTTCAAATTTAGGTGTCTGACTCCACTATGCTCCCTGTGACATGAAACTTGAATAAAAAAGAAGTTTTCTAGGAGAGTAAGAAAAGTCAGGGGAAAAAAAAACAAAACAGGGAGTCCATGACTGATAACTAGAATCCAGAGAGAAGATACGTAATTATATAACAAAATTTCAGAACAAGAAATCAAAAGGAAGTCACATGAAGTTGATTTTATAATTGTTTATATTTATTTAACTTCATTTTTCAAATGTAGTCTTGGTGTGTACTACTTTTTATAGATTTCTAATTTCTGCATTTCTGCAGCTATTTGAACACATTACCAAAAATGGCAGGGTGTGCTGAGTGTTCTTGGTCTACGTCTTTCACACTGAGCTCTGAGACGCAGCCTAGCTCGAGCCAACACGGGGGATAAAATCATCAGCCTCACCAAGGTTGACTGAACGTCCCTCCACGGGTAGAGCATTAACCCCATGGTAGCTTTTTAAATGGTTCATATAAGGGCTAAACACGCAGTCTGTTCTGAGATATTGAAGAGTTTACTTCAATAATATTATGTCAAAATATGCAGCTTTCAGTACAAAATACTGCTATTACAGAAAACATGGAAACTATAAAGATGGTACAATATAGTGTTTTAGAGAAATGTCAGACTCTTGTTAGGAGCGAGACTACCTCCTACTGAGGAGTTAGCGGAGACATTCTCATCGTCTCCTCTCTGCCTGAGGAACGTGATGTGGTCAGTTTACATTGTGTTATCACCAATTAGGAAGCAAAGAGAGCCTATTTTTAAAATTTATATATTTAAAAATAATGAATTATATAATAATCTGATGAATGAGATATTAATGTAAAATTACCCTGACATCGGAGAGCTGACCATTGGGACATACAGCTTATATTGTTTTAGATCTTCTACACATTCAGTTAATCCCACTGGTATACAAACAGCATGGGCATAGGTGTTTAATAGGATCTGGGACTGTCCCTACCTCAATGATCCATCACGCCTGCCATGAATGATGACGGAGAAGAAAAGAAAGTCAGGCGAGAGAAACAGAGAGTTGTTAGGGAAATCTGAGGAAGAAAGTCCCCTTCTTTAAAGAAAGTTTCAATTTTGATACCAATGCAGTGGATAAACCTGGTTTGCCTATATTGGAATGACCCCTACAATCTTCAATGTCTTTCAACTTTACTTACAAGTAAGGGAGGGCTCCTGCCTGGGACTCAGAAGACAGTGCAGCTCTGAGAGCTGAATACCGATCTTCCACACCCTGGTACTTTGACAACATCAGGCAGAAATGGAATACATTTCTGCTTTTCTTCCCATTTGAATCAGACTTCCCTTTAGCCAAAGGCCACATTAGGAGTGAGTAGGCATATCGAGAGATTTTTCACGACTCCTGAATTTCACTGCATGAGCAGGTGGAGTGGGGTGAGGGTTGCAGGAGCAACAGGGCTGCCTGCCGGGAAACCAGGGCTAGCTCCCTTGTTGTTGCTGCTGCTGTTTTAATTTATCCTAAACCCCCTTACTGAATTTCTGTGGTGAACAGATCTTCATATACTTTCAAGGGCTTCTGAGGATGGAAGGGAAGGAGGAATGAATGACAAGACAAAACTGAACACATTCTTGTCTACAAGGAGCTTATACTCTCAGGGAGATACAAAGACTGATGGGATTTCTAGCTACTGAAAACAGCTCTGGGCCAATATAATGACAAGTGTTACAACTCAGAATCCATAGAGAAAGGCTGGTCAGACGGGGGTGAAAAATACAGAAGTTTTCCTGGATACCTTACCTAGTAGATCTATCACTCCTTCTCCCATTTGTGTGTGACATTTATACACACATACACACACATACTTATGGTATGTTAATATAAATATAATATATAAAAATATGACATATGGAATATAAATAGAAATATATATATATATATATATATATATATATATATATATGTATTTCCTGTGTGCATCATATTACATTTCTCAGAAAGTGAAATATACTCTTAGGGGTGTTCACTCCACTGTACTGAGCCTGACAAGCTTTAGGTTCTGAAACACACTGTAAGAATGAGCTGTTAAATCACCTACACTGGGTTTTTAATTCTATCTCAAAGGATATGTTAAAAGTATTTTGGAAGTTATGTGTAGAGTTGTTCTCATTTAGAAAACTTCAGCACAGAACTGCAGACTATACCGGATATGCATTACGTAAAATATTTGAAAAAAAAAAAAAAAAAAGACAACCACACTTAAACTACATTTATCAAGCTGTATCCTTAAGGTTTGTGTACTTAATTGTATGCAAACTGTACTTTTGTTAAAAAGAAGAAAAAATGGGGGTGCCTGGGCGGCTCAGTGGGTTAAAGCCTCTGTCTTTGGCTTAGGTCATGATCCCAGGGTCCTGGGATCGAGCCCCACAACGGGCTCTCTGCTAGGCAGGCAGCCTGCTTCCTCCTCTCTCTCTCTGACTGCCTCTCTGCCTACTTGTGATCTGTCTGTCAAATAAATAAATAAATAAAATCTTTAAAAAAAAGAAAAAATGTACAAGCAAATGGTAGAGAAAGAGTAAAAGTGGCAGAAAGCGCAATCTGAGCCCCACATCAATGCAAATGAAAGAGAATTCAATGATTTTTTTCCAATGTAAAAACCTTAACTTTTTTTTTTTAAGATTTTATTTATTTATTTGATAGAGAGAGAGAGAGATCACAAGTAGGCAGAGAGGCAGGCAGAGAGAGAGGGGGAAGCAGGCTCCCTGCCAAGCAGAGAGCCCAATGCAGGGCTCGATCCCAGGACCCTGAGATCATGACCTGAGCCAAAGGCAGAGTCTTTAACCCACTGAGCCACCCAGGCACCCCCCTTAAAGAACTTTTAAGCCCTTATTACAATGTACATGTTAGCAGTTTTGGCTCCCTGTCAAACGTACTATTCTTAGTGACGCTGGACAGACTTTCACTCCCTGTTCGCCAAACTATCTTTTCCTTTCTTAAAACACATCCTAATCAACACTTACTCTAGAAATATGTCATGACTAAGAGGGAAAGAGACCTTAAAATGGTTTAACGGGTACCCTAGTCCTTGCCTTTGTGTCTGTGGCACATTCTAGCTATTTTTCCACACACTGTACCTCTTGCCAAAAAGGAAAAGAGTTTATGGACAACTCTAAACAAAACACACTATGGGATAAACCATTCTTTTGACTTTTCAAAATGAAATTCCATCTGAGTAAGCACTGGGGAACACTTCCTTTTCTGTTCTAGGAGCCTGAAAGAACTCAGCCTTGGATGCACATAGTCTCCTACCTAAGTGGTGCCAACCAAACAGTGCTTTCTAGGGCCAACAGCCACAAAGCTAGAGAAAGCCCTCTGTCTAAAGATTATTATGCCTGACAAGGAGAGGAAAGGAAAATGGAAGCAATTCTCAGAGAGCTACTGAAAGTTGTGTATGATTAGGCAGCTGTATTTGAGTCAATGTCTGTGTCTTTCTTATCGTCGTGAGAAGTTGGAAATTTGTACGGTCGGCTTTTTAAAAAATTTGTTCTTTTTCTTTCCCCTCAAGTCGGCAGGCTGCTGGTTTAATAACTCTAAATTAGTTAATTCATTGCTTTGAATTAAACATGTGAATCAAATTTGCAGAGGAGTTGAGGCTTGTTATGATGTGACAGAAAATTCTAGAATGAAAGCTGTTGTTCCAGAGAAGCTGAGCAATTGCAAACAATGCATCCCTTTAGGGATCCTTTTCAATGGCACACGTGCCTTCCACTGGAAGCTGAGACAGAACACAAAGCAACATGGAACTTCAGAGAGTAGGTCAAGGACAGTTTTGAAAAGAGAAGAATAAGTTTAGGGTCAGGGAGCCGCTAAAAGAGTTGTAAGTTAGTATGTTTCCTCTGAAGTACTCTTCAGATTCAGATAGTTAAGAATTAATAGGACTGGAAATCATGAAAAGATTAGGAGGCACACACAGCAGCTCATTTCTCTTCCTCTGATTACAAAGAAAATGAAAATTTTAATAACACATCTTCTAACAGGTAGAGAAAAAGACACTTGGTTGTACTTTGGACTCTATTTATTCCAAACACGTCTCTACTTAACGTTACGTTGTTTAAGGACAGAAAGGAAAACAATCAACGTATGTGTTGCTCTTTTCATAAAAATAAACATAGGAAAATACAGTGTATTGTGTTTTATAGACATAATTTTCCTCTTTAAGTAAAGATACCTGTAAGTGTAAGCTTATCAGAGAGAATTGTTCTACTGGTAGCAGAACTCACAATGTAGGTATGGAATCCTAAGAAATGAATTCACCTCCATAAGGTTAAATCTGGTTTCTTTAGCTTTTTAATGGCAGAAATGACACAGGCCTCATATGCCTATGACTCACATCAGATTATGTGACGCTATAAAAATAAAATAGTAATAAAGTGCAGAGAGTAATGCGCAGCGACTGTTTTAATTGTTCCCAGTCGAAAGACAAAATGATTGTTTCCTCAGAGTCTGATTGCAGCGTATTTCTAGAATGGATCAAAATGACCACCGCATTATCCCATGAAAATGTGAGAAATGAGAGCATGGAGAAGATTCAAGTCTTTACTAAATGATCGAATGGCAATGAGATGGGGACACACAAAAAGCTGCATCAACTCAGCAAAGATTTTTGTATCTAAAGCCCTCATTTAGAGTTCAAGCAAGTTGGTCAGAGAGAATCAAGTTTTATGGGGCAACTCAGGACACTACCTGCTTGCAAGGAAACCCCTTTCCTGGGGGTAGCCACGGGAACCATGCCATATTGAATGTTGGGAGTCCACATCACTACTGCAGCCTCGCCCTCTCTTCCTCCATCCTCCCCTCCCCTCCCCAGGCACCACTGCTCAACCCTATTTCAATATTTAAGCACCCAACTCCCCTACCTCTTCTGACTCTCTCAACACTTTGGAAAATCAGAGCTCTCATTCAGACTAAGCTAGGATTTGCCAGCCCTGTTCTTTCATTTTCCCCAGGAGGCAGGCTCCCCGTTGACTGGGACCAGTGTGAGAGCCATGACAATGACACTTCCCTTCTCCAATTATAGTGCCTTGGCTAGTAAATATTCCCGGCACACTTTACATGCTCCACCTTGTTATATAAGAAAAAAGTAGCTAAACTTCAAGCAGTTCACATTATTGAAATACTCAAATACCATGTCTATACCTGAGCAATGCATGAGAAGGGAGATCATCAGATAGACAGGCTATGTGTGGAGGGGGCTTGCGCACAAATCTGCCGCATGGGATGTTTTTCCTTCAAGTACAACTGTACCATCAGCAAAGCGGTTTTAGTTTTTGTTTTCTTGGGACAGGACTATACACAGCTGGACCTTGAAGAGAACGTGTTAGAGTAGAATTCTATGGTCAGTGAATCCCCCAAACAACTCAGAGTGAAAGGAAATAGATGAGAGAATTTGCCCTGGACTCCCTCACCTGTGTGTGCAACTGTGCTCCAAGAGTGTTAGGTGATGAAGAAGGGATAAAGATACACTGAAGAAGGAAAGAAAGAAAGAATGTCTCTGTTCTTAAGAAGGTCAGTCTAGGGGAAATTCTTCCATGAACATCACTTCCTCTTGAGGAAGACAGCAGCAAAGGCCTGCCAGCCTGGATACTTCTAAGAGACATGCAAGCAGAAAGGCTGGCCTCTTTGCCCCGTAAGGGTGGGCTAGCTTTTCTCTCGTATGAGTTATCCACAGATGATGAGGATGGGGTCTCTGGATACAGGAGATAAAAACTTTGGTGCTGAACCTGAGACCAAAACCTATCTCTGCTACTTTCTAGTTAGGTGAAGTTAACTTACTGACTGTCTTTCCACATCTAAGAGAGGTAGAGAATAAAATTTACCATTCAAAAAAAAAAAAAAAAAAAAAAAAACCTCCAAGCAGGTGCTTATTAATTAGTCATAATTATTAAATTAATTATCATTTAACATGCAGTTTTTTTTTCCCTGAGAGAAAGAGACAGCGCTTGTGAGGCAGGGAGGGACAGAGGGAGAGGGGGAGAGAGAATCTAAAGCAGACACCACACTCAGCAAGCAGCCTGGTATGAGGTTCCATCTCATGACCCTGAGATCATGATCTTAGCCTAAATCAAGAGTCGGACATGTAACTGGCTGAGCTACTCATGTGCCGCTAACATGTGGTTTAACCAACAAGTAGAGCATCAATAACAAAAAGAAGAAAGAAAAAAAAGGAATGAAGTATGCACTCTTATTTCTCCCCCCAAAATAAGGAAGTAAGTTGAAGCAATTCTTAATTTTGTTTGAGTCCATTCCATGCTACTTTTATTATTTGTTTCCATTCATCTTAAGCATTCAGGAAATCCTGTGATCATTCAATGGTATCCTGATTTTTAATGCCAAGATGGTAAGAATCTTTGATCTAAACTTCAAGGAACATCAGTCTAAAAGTTAGTGACTAATTCTGTTCCTAACTGAAAGGTCACAAGGTCCAAGACAAACCTTTGTTTAAAATTCCTGCTGTACATAAGGAAGACAGTCAATGACACTTATATGCTGACAGAGCGATGGTAGCTGTACAGTAAAATGTAGAAACCTGTGAATCACTTGGTTGTGTGCCTGAAACTAATGTAACATCATGCATTAATTATGCTCAAATACAAAATTTCAAAAACAAAATTCTTGCTGAAGATCCATGAAAGATTATTTAGCAATTCTATACTTATATTTTAGCTGAAACCGATCAGTTTATTTTGGAGGAGAATATGATCCTCCTAGGAACTAGGAAAAATTTCTGCCCCTACATAAATTAAGAACAAATAATGAAACTATAAGGCTGATTTGTTGTTAATAAATATAAAAACAGCAAAACCCCATTCTGTGTCACACTGTGAAAGCTTAGAGCAACATGGTCATATGATCTGTGGATATGCATAAAATTAATCTGTGACTTAACATTTACTGTATTACATCAAGTACTGTTTAAAAACAACTACATTTAGGGATGCCTGGGTGGTTCAGTTGGTTGAGCAGCTGCCTTCAGCTCAGGTCATGATCCCAGCATCCTGGGATCGAGTCCCACATCAGGCTCCTTGCTTGGCAGGGAGCCTGCTTCTCCCTCTGCCTCTGCCTGCCACTCTGTCTGCCTGTGCTCACTCGCTCTCCCCCTCTCTCTGACAAATAAATAAATAAATAAATAAAATCTGAAAAAAATAAAAAAAACAACTTTAAAAACAACTATTTTTAAAATTTCACCTTAGCAGTTCTGCTAAATGAAGGTAAAACTGAAGGGAAATACCTTATAACAAGAAGAGCAACAAAATAGAGTGTTCAGTCTGCCACAAACTAGTTTTCTGAAGTGAGTGTTTTCAGGCCTTTTCTGGCTTTACCTGTGCTCATTTCTCAGGACTTCTCCAATCTCCTGATGCACATCCTTGCCTCCTGAATCTACCTCCCCCTTATCATCCCATCTTCAGTGAGTGTACCGCAGGGCATGGTGTGGGTTGTCTGAGAAACCTCCAGAAGAGGCCAATTTCCCAATCTCTAATGTCAGGTTCCTTTTCTGCCATGACTGGCTAGAAGTAAGACAACTTTATTTATGATATGGTAACTATGTAACCTTTATCTGGAAATATGCTTCTGCAGGCAAGAGACATGGCCTCATCATTTTGGAACCCAAGGGGTCATGCCGACATTAGATGTGACCTGCCGTAGCAGGACAAGTGATTCAGACCTATCCTATGGACAGTCTTTAGGGGGTCAGAGGGCTCACCGCAGCCTGCCAAGCAGGCAGGCCCTCTCTAAAGTGCCTCAGGGCAATTCTCATCCTGAACGTAGATATGAGGTCTATTCACTTTCCAGTTAGTCCTCACTGGCTCATGTGTGGCCATCGAGATGGGAACACTTAGCCAAAGTGTTCTAAGAACAGGCTCATTTGTAAGCTGCCTCGTCTCTGTTCATGTTGAAACATCCTCAGCTCTGTGTCTGCGTTTAGGAATGTAACTTGTGAGCAGCCGCCTCTGGCTCTTCCCTTGTTTGGCTGCTTTCAAAGCCCACTGTAAAGCTGAAAGGTGACAGCCTGACCCACTTTGTTACATTTTTTTTTCTTTACGGTATTGTTATTAAAATAAAAAAATGACTCTGTGCATAAAGCAGAAGAACCACAGTGAACCCGCCCTAAGGGGAGCAGCAGAAAGTAGCTAGACCACAGAAACGACAAAATCAGGAGGCACGGTGTGGGGACAGGGATTGTGAAGTGGAATGTGGTGATCTTTCACTACGTTTGAAACAATTCCTGGGACCTCAGATTTCCACCTGGAAGCCATTTCAATAAAGTTTAATTTGTTTTGATATAATTCCAAGTTTGTTTTCTTTTTAAAAGATTTTATTTATTTATTTGACAGACAGAGATCACAAGTAGGCAGAGAGAGGGAGAAGCAGGCCCACTGCTAAGCAGAGAGCCCGATGCGGGGCTCGATCCCAGGGCCCTGAGATCATGACCTGAGCCGAAGGAGAGGCTTTAACCCACTGAGCCACCCAGGTGCCCTATAATCCCAAGTTTTTAAACACCCAACCTATAGCTACCTCCTTTATCCTTACTATGAACTGCACGTTCTTATTTATAGGAACCAAACAGTATTTCCAAATGCTGAGGTTAAATGAGTTAGAAAATTATTAATTACTTTCAATAAAATGGAAATTCTTTGGTAATAAAAGCCAGAGAATAAAAAATCATGCCATGTAGTTTCGTGTCTGCTCAGCATTCAGATAGATACTGGGAGGAAGGTGGACAGACAGACACCTATTTTGTAACCCAAGGGTAAACTTAAGTGGGGGGGGGAGGTGATTTGAAGAAAACAGAAGAGGTCTTTGAAAATTTTTGGTTTTACTGCTTAAAAAAAAAATAGGGATGACAACCTGAAGAGAAGAAAACCATGCTGAGTGAGGGTCTCAAGGGTTAAGACCAGTAAGTGGCATTGGGGAGGCGAGAGCTAGAAGAGCATCTGGAGGGCATGGGGAGACATGAGTTAGTGTTGTAGACAGAGTTAGTGTTGCAAAGAGGAGGGGAAGAGTGAAGGTGAAAAAAGGTTTGATTCGTTTGGGAGATATCAAAGAACAGGGTGTTTAGGAAACTTTTTAAAGCTAAGCTATTGAGTCCGAGGAAGGTAGGTATGGCAGAGGACTTCAGGAGTCTTAGAAACAGAACCCCATGGCAGTGAGGAACTCTTAAAGTCAGACACTGCAACAAATTATTGATGGCACGGACCAAGCTGGTATTCAGAGTCATCTCATTGCCAAGGATCCTTAACCGGGTTTCAGTTTGCAATCAACTGTCCTCATTGTCTCAATCATCTCTCTCTGGATACAGCCCTGGCTTGACCGGATTTTCTGAACATCAGTTGAGGGTCTTCCCTTTGACAACCCCCAGACTCCAGTCTACGCACGCAAGCCCACTCCAGATTTTCAGTAAGTTTCTAAATTTTTCAAGGGTCAGTTTTCTCGTTGCTGATGTAGTGACTACACCTGCTCAGTAGATTCATTTCAAGAATTAAATGAAATACTACTCGTGAAAGGATTTAAACGGAGCCTGGCCTGGGCTTCTCAGCTTTTACTCAGACATCAGTAAAGGCTGGAGAAAAGGCTCTGGCTAGGTTGGAAGTAGAAGTGGAAAGAGAATAACCTTTACAGTTCGTAAAACTGTTAATTGTATAGTAGGTCTGTTGGAACTGCCACTTGACGACTTTCTGTTACTTAGAGTGCATATTCTTGGATTTCTTAAGCTCATGGGAATTACAAAGATTTCCTCCACTTTTCCCATATGATAACAATTTTCATGAAGTCACAACCTCTCACGTTCAAATAATCACCAGTTGTTACTCAACTCTGTACAAGTTTATAATAAATAAATATGCTAGTCATTGTGACCTATTCACGACATTACCCAGAAACTAGTCCTGACTTGCCAGAGAGCACGGTGTACATATTGGGAAGGCAAGCAAGTGTGGGGTGCTCTGTCTACATATCCTGTTATATAGAGCAAAGTGCATCACACTGTGAATATGGAGAGCAAAGAAAGTTCTGTATGGCTCTTGTTTAACTATAAACACATTCATTTTTGAAGGGTGATGAACAGTAAATGATATTATTAATGGTGATTCAAAATGCTTCACATTTTTAAGCTATATGATGTAAAACAAATAAATGGGAAAAGGGAGATATGAATATAAAAGAAAGTTCATGGGACAATTTGATTAAATTAAACAAACCTATCATGTGAAATAAGCCTCAGCCCCAAATCACTGACTTATCTAAGTGAGTGTCTTCCTGTAATTTTGGGATTTGACACTGTGTGGTTAGCAGCAGCAGAATGAATCTGAGACATCCCTGGTCCCCTTACTTTCCTGCAAACACACATTTTGCTCTCTTTTAACTCACTAGTAGCTGGTCCAGTTGTTTTCTTTGCCAGAGTTGCTGTGTGTGTTTTCTTTTTTAATTTAGAACTTTGGGGGTGCCATCTGGGAGGGGCTTTTATTTTGAATCTGTTTCATCTCAAAAATGTTTAATTGTGCAAGACGGTGTCTTCCTCAGGACCTCAAACAACCATGGCCTCCACCCAGGCCCATTTCTTATAGGGATCTTTTTGTTTTCAGATCATAGTGTTGGCACACACTCATGAAAACAGCAGGGGTCTGGGATGTCAAAATACCTGCATTCTCACGCTGGATTTGGTATTTAACCTCCCTGAGTTTGATTTTTGTCCTCTGTGGCAGAGAGGACGTTCGACTCCCAACGTTTCTCTGGGCTCTAAAAGCATTTGAGAATTCTAATTTTACTTTAATTCTCTTAGGATCCATCTGATGCCTACTGAGAGGTCAGAGATGATCGTCACCGACTTCTGCCTTAGATCTATATTTTCCTAACTACTGAACTGCGTATACCTACAGAAAAAACTGCGCTCTTGCTTTCTCTCTTGACTTTATAGGATTGGGGCTCTGCTGTACTTGCTGAAGAGGCTTCTGCTTTGTGTCTGCTGGGTTTCTTTGTTACCATCCCTTCGTCTCCCACCCCCAATATCCTGGTATGTCTCAGCTTCCCTCTGTGACCCTTCATCCATGCAAGCTTGAAAATTAGATTCAAATTGCTATCTGTATTTTCATTTCACTCTCAATATTGAAAACGTACAAGCATGAACTAATTCTCTCAATCTAGCTCCGTATTTACCTACCAACTCATTAAAAAGTGGCTTTAGCACTGGAGCAAGAGATCATATATTAGAGCAGGAAAGCAATTTACTTGGCAAGTTCATTTGTGTATTCTCTCCAATGTCAGAGCAAAGGTTTGTCCTTGGGATAAGGGTGTTTTCTCGCCCAGTCTGGTCTCTCCGGCTGTCTGATTCCTCAATTAGCTGACACCCCCGTGCCAGTGATTTTATCCTGGACATGTTTAGTGGACAGACTAGAAACAGTCGTCTAGTGACTTGCATGCTGGTTTTATAGCATCGCTATAATCTCTGCCCAAGGATCCCTGCAAGGAGGCAGAGACGTGAAATGAGGCTCCTGGAGCGGGTGTGTTTGAGATATGCCACAGTTTGCAAAAGGGTAAGGAAGGGTATTTCGACAATTTTCATTGGAAGCCTGAAGTCTAAACAAAATTACAAAATCAAACAAGAATAAACTGGCTCTTGCGGTATGTTCTGTGTTACAGAGCAGAACTCCGTGCCAGAGATTTCTGTGTGAAGTCTCAACTAAGAACGGTGTGTTTATCTTTTTCATTTCAAAAATACATGAGATTTATTTATGATATATTTTTGCTCTGCTTACCCAGTTTCCTCTGCCCTTGGATGTTGAAAATAAATTTACTGTGTATTGTCTTTCTGATTTTCAAGTCAGAGCATCAGAAAAATAAACCAAGAGAAAAAGGATTTTTAATCATTCATAGGTGACCTGAAGGGGCGATTTGCTTGACCATTCAACAGATAATTTCCTCCTAAGGAAGGAGGATATTCAGGGGATAAAAAAAGGGAACAACCTTCACTTGTTTCCTGTTGTCAAAAACTTTCTAGTATGGTTGGAGAAACCTGAGGCTTTTTAGGGCTATTGAAATTTTGTTGTCTATCTTTCTACATACATACATTACAAGTTTTAAATCACATGGTATACATTAATCCATTGTCTCACTGGGGCCAGGCAGTGAACGGAAACAGAGAAGCAGGCTGGGTGTGAGTGAGTGGGAGAGCGCAATACGGGGCTGGGAGGATTAGAGGGGTGGGGAAGTGGAGTAGCTGAATGGGAGGAGCTCGCAGCTACTCCACCGCCGTTCAGCTCCGAATGAGCTGGATTCTAACATGGACAGAGTTGTCAGATACTCAGAATTGTAAACATACAACGGAAATCTGGATTTTCGCGTGTGTCCTTCCAAATTTTAAATCTTGGCTCAATGAGATAAAATACTGACAAGAAAGCAAAATATGTCTGTGTAAACAGATTTGGTGTGTTAGCCCCCACTTTATGACCTTTGGCATTGAAAGGCTTATAACATTTTCAAATAAAGATAAACATGGACATTTTTCTATGACATTACATAATCTTCTAATGCATCATTTTAATGGGTAAGTCACATTTAATTCTGTAGCCATACTATAATTTAATTAAATAATCCTCTGTTTGTGACAGAAGTCATTTCCAAGTTTTCACTTTTCATTTTCACAGAGAATGGTGCAGAGAACTTCTTTGTACATCCTTTTTTTTTTTCTTTTATAGATCACTAATTGCTTTTCTAGGATAAATTACTAAAAGTTGGATCTTTGTCAAAAATTTTATACACTTTCTATTTTTTCTTTTTAATATATTTTTTAAATTTTGTGGGTTTTTTTTTTCAGTGTTCCATGATTCATTGTTTATGCATCACAGCCAGTGCTCCACGCAATACATGCCTTCCTTAATACCCACCACCAGGCTCACTTTCTATTTTTGACAGTAAAATCCCACCAGCAATGGATCATTATGTTATTTTCCTATAGCTGTTAACCAAAATAAGAACTGTCATTAAAAAAAACACTGTAATCAGCTGAGTAAAATATTCTGTTTTAAGTTTTGGTTATCATTTTATTGATTGTGATGTTTTACATTTTTCGTCTTATTGACAACTGGCCTTTTTGATTTCCCCATTTTACAGGGAAACTTATGGATATGTGTTGTATCTGTTAATATTTAACTTTATGGTATCATATTCAAAAATTCAGACTTTCTCTACTCCAAATAAAGAGTATTATCTTAAACATTAACTTAACTATTTCACATATTTTATACTTAAAACTGTATTTATTAGACTGCATTTTAGAATAAGGTATGAAGAGATTTTGTATTGATTTTTTCCTAAACAGTTTGAAAATCACTCCAGAAACATGTATTGAACAACTGACACTTTCTCCATAAATCTGAAAAGCTAACTCTCATCATCTACTAAATATTGCCAAAAACCCACACCTCTTTCTGGGCTTTCCCTCCAATTCCCCTGTTTCATCTGGTTTTTCCTTGTACCAGCAACAGTATTTTTTCTATTTTAATTGTCTAATGTTTTAGAAGCTCTAATTATAAATCCCATTTATTTGTGTACTGTTTTTAATTATCTTTTTAAAAAAGATTTTTATTTATTTGACAGAGAGAGAGAGCAAGAGAGAGCAGAAGCAGAGGGAGTGGCAGGCAGAGGGAGAGGGAGAAGCAGGATCCTAACTGAGCAGGGAGCCTGATGCGGGACTCCATCCCAGGACCCTGGGATCTTGGCCTGAGCTGAAGGCAGCTGCTTATTCAACTGAGCCACTCAGGTGACCCTATTATTAAATATCTTTGTTATATTTTCATGCTATCTTTACATAAATCTTAGAATATTTTGTGAACTCTTTTCCTTAGGGTATGTTTATTGGACTGTTATAATTTGAGAAAAATTAACAATTGTCTATTATCAAGTCTTCCCAGCAAGGAATGTTTTTCATTCATTCCAGTTTTGTCTTTTGTCCAACTGTGATGTCTTAGAGTTCTTTTCATATATATCTAACATGAAATGTTTATAGACCTGTTTGTATATGTATATTATATATATCTTGCTAAGGTTGACCTTGTTTATTTTCAGTTGCACAATGAACAGAATTTTTGTCACTATATTTCAATCTGTGATATATAAAAATGTTTATCATTCATACAGACTAGAAACTATAGTCTTTGTATCTGGCCATCTCTATATAATGTATATAGATCTAGTTATATGTGAAAGCTGTTATTTTACATCTGGACACTTTATATGCACAAATAATGCATATATTAATTTAAAATTATGCTTATATATTCATTGAAGTTTGTATTATTCCACAGCCTTCTCACCTATGAATAAGGATTATTTTAATAACCTGGTGACTATTTTCTTGCCTCCAAATTTATTCTGTATAGATCTGCAAATTTTCCCCAAAAAAAGAATATAGCAAATGAATCTGCATAGTCCCTCCTCCTGATTAAACCAACTATCTCACTTTATAACTAGCAGAGACTGCATAAAATCTAGTTCCACTCATAAGTAGGTTTTCTTCCAAAAATTTAAGATACTTATAAATAAAAAAATTCATATGTAAAATACTCAATACATTTGCAGTAACCACATATAACTTGAAAAACAATCTAATAATTATGACAATTATCTGTGTAAAGACAATAAAGCTAAGTGTCTCTTTGTTGGAAAGGAGAAGGTACTATGGAAAATGACTGTTGTATAACTAAATAAATACCTCTGTCTTAAATAAGGAATGGATGTGGCTTATGGAGTGTGGTCTAGGAAGGTTGAAATGGTATTTCTGAAGCCAAAGAAATAATACTGATTAGATGGCAATGCAAGAATACCTTGCAAATAACTTTCATATGGAATATGCACTAAATGTCAGTAAACACAGACAGAAAATACATTACTGACTCTTCTGAATCACATTGATGTTTGAGCTCTGACACTTTTGACTATAAAAATGACAGGTTTATTTTTGTTTTAGAATGTCCCCTCTTTCTCCCCAAGGTCTGTCACTTTGTGATGGGGAGGTCAGGAAAGGGGCTGGAGCCCAGTAGCAGGTACACTCAGAGAGGCAGAGAGAGCATCTGGAATAGCAAGGTCCTGATTTCTCCTTTCATCCCCGAGTCTTCTGCAATTACAGGGCATTGCAACGATCACAGAAGCAAGCAACCTTTAAACAAAGCGGTGGAAACAACCGCACATGGTTTTTTAGCATCAAGTCTATGAGCCCAGTGGCTGAGTCTTTCACTGTTGACTGATTTTGTGAGTGCTTTCTTCTTTTGGAGATAAAAAAAATCAGGTATGGAAAGCATTTAGGGTCTTTGTTTTCCTCCACTGCCTACCGCATTCCCATGCTCTTCTTAGCCTGGTCTCATTTTGGTGACAAGCAGAAAGCTACCTGGCTGCCTTCCCACTGATGGCCATCACTGGCGCGGTTTCACGTGCCTGACAAGGGACTATGGCTTCACCCTCAAGGGAGTTTGTGCCTGTTCAGTTTAATTGCTATCTCCACATTTCACAGGGAGCTAGGACTGACAAAGTCTGACACGTTTTGAATATCTAAAAAGAATGGGCCCCCTGTCACAGGTGGTACTACTGTTATACTCTTTTTTGGATACAAGAAAGTAGTTTTCCAGGGCCAGCTAACGGTGGTGCTCAGACATAAAGTCAAGGAGGTCAGATTGGAGAAGCTTCTACTTCGGATCATGCAAACTTCTCATCTGTCAGAGCAGGAATACGTTATTTTTCTCTCTATCCATCTTTGTGTGCCTGTGTAAAAATACAGTTATAATGTACCTCTGTAAATAGAAACACCAATGAACTGGGCTCACTATAAGTTCATCAATATCTATCAAAACTGTGATGATAAATTTTGTATGTTAACTTGATTAGACCATAGAACCCAGTTATGTAATCAAACATGAATCTAGATGTTGCTGTGAAGGTAGGTTGTGGATGTGGTTAACATCTACGATCAGGGGACTCCTGGGTGGCTCAGTCAGTTAGGTGTCTGCCTTCAGCTCAGGTCATGATTCCAGGATTCTGGAATCAAGCCCTACATCAGGCTCCTTGCTCAGCAGGGAGCCTGCTTCTCCCTCTCCTCCCTACTCATGCTCTCTCTCACTATCTCTCTCTTTCTCTCAAATAAATAAATAAATAAATAAATAAACAAACAAATAAATAAAATCTAAGTAAAGGACACTGCTCTTAATAATATATGTGAGCCTCATCTGATCAGCTGAAGCCTTTAGAACAATAATTGAGGCTTCTGGGAGAAGAAGACATTTTTGCCTCAAAACTGTAGCAACTCCCAAATGTGAGACCAGGAACCATCAAAATCCTAGATAAGAACATAGGCAGTAACTTCTCTGACATCAGCCATAGCAACATTTTTCTAGATATGTCTCCTGATCAAGGGAAACAAAAGCAGAAATAAAGTATTGGTATTACATCAAAATAAAAAGTTTCTTTCTGCATAGCAAAGGAAACAATCAATAAAACTAGGCAACCTACTAAATGGAAGAAGATATTTGCAAAGGACATAGCTGGTAAAGGATTAGTATCCAAAATACATAAAGAACATATACAACTCAATACCCAAAAAACAAATAAGCCAGTTCAAAAATGGGCAGAAGACATGAAAAGACATTTCTCCAAAGAAGACATCCAGATGGCCAACACATGCATGGAAAGATGCTCATTATTACTTATCATCAGGGAAAAGCAAATCAAAACTATAATGAGATACTAACTCAATCCTGTCAGAATGGCTAAAATACAAGAGACAAGAGACAAGCATTGGTAAGGATGTGGAGATAAAGGAACCCTCATGCACAATTAGTGAGAAGGCAATTGGTGCAGCCTCCGTGGAAAACAGTAGGGGGGCTCCTCAAAAAAGTCAATAATGAACTACCATTTGATCCAACAACTGCATGACTGGATATTTACCCAAAGAATACAAAAATACTTGTCCAAAGGGATACATGCACCCAATGTTTATAGCAGTATTATTTATAACAGCCAAGCTATGGAAGCAGCCCAAGTACCCATCCATAGATGAAAGGGTAAAGAAGAGGTGGTGTGTGTGTGTGTGTGTGAGTGTGTGTGTGTATTACAGTGGATTATGACTCAGTCGTAAAAGAAAATGACATCTTGCCATTTGCAATGATATGGACGGAGTTAGTGAGTATTATGCTAAGTGAAATAAGTCAGTCAGAGAAAGACAAGTACCACAGGATTTCAATCACATGTGGAATTTAAGAAAAAAACAAATGAGCAAAAGGGTGAAAAAAAGAGAGAGGAAGAGAAACCAAGGAACAGACTCTTAACTATAGACAACAACCTGATGGTTACCAGAGAGGAGGTGAGTGAGGCAAGGGGGGATGGATTAAATAGGTGATGGGGAAGAAGGCACTTGCCTTGATGAGCACCAGATGATATACAGAACTGCTGAATCACTATACTGTACACCTGAAACTAATATAACACTGTATGTTAACTATACTGGAATTCAAATAGACTAATTAAAAAAAGAATTAAAAAACATTGCAACAACTCCTGTCTGAGTTTTTAGCCTGTTGTCCTGCTCTAGAGATTTCAGGTTTGCTGGTCTCTACAATCACATGGGTCAATCCTTTGAAATGAATTTAAATGAACAGATAAATTGATAGATGAAGATATACAGTACACCCTTATTAGCTGCAGCAATTACATTCTATAAAGTCCACATGAACACTAATCAGTGGGTACTGACACATTGTTCCTAGAGGAAATACAGGGTTAGGTTCCTGCAAGCCTCACAACATTTTTGTCAATTAATCAACATATAACCTTGTTTTACGTATGTATGTGTTTCTGTTTAAAGTCAAATTATTTAACATACCCTGTTGATTTGTTAAACACTGAACTCGCAGCTGACAGCACTATATCTGTGCTCAAAGATGCCTGCTTAATGCACATATTTTCTCCATATAGCACATGACAGCTTTCTGTGCTTATATATATTAGCTACCAGTTCAACATTACACTTGGAAGATGATTTTAAGCGGCAAAATCACTTACAGAAAGCACAAAAAGGGGCATCTGGGTGGCTCAGTGGGTTAAAGCCTCTGCCTTCAGCTCAGGTCATGGTCTCAGGGTCCTGGGATCGAGCCCCACATCGGGCTCTCTGCTCAGCCAGGAGCCTGCTTCCTCCTCTTTCTCTCTCTGCCTGCCTCTCTGCCTCCTTGTGATCTCTCTGTCAAATAAATAAATAAAATATTAAAAAAAAAAAAAAAAAAAGAAAGCACAAAAATGTGAAACATGTGGCACTAAATGGACCACAAAAGGACCCAAGAAGACAGAGCATCACCTTTGACTTCAGCTGAAAATATGTATGTCACGTGGCTCAAATTTTCACTCTTTCTGTGCATGCCTGAAAATGACCATGAAAATATCACAAATGTTGATTTGGGGATTACAATATTTTAGTAAGTATGTTGATTCACAAATATGGATTATACACATAATGTATATCAACGTATACACATAACCACACATCCTCCTGGTTATATTTCTTTGGAGAACCCTAACTGATACAATGACCATATCAACACAACCCCAAATAAAGTGACATTTTAATTTATTAATTATGAATAACTGAGTCAGGAGAGAAAATGAAATGAAAGCTTCATGAAAACATTGTGCCCAATTTAAGAGTAGAGCTTATTAGAATTAATTTGATAATTACAAATGTATGAGACTGAGCCTGTGTTAATTACACTTTAACTCATCATCTGGGGAAAACATTTCAAGTTATTTGTTAGATGTAAGTTCAAAGTTTTGGATGGGAGGTTGCATCTGATTGTTGAGAATACTGAATCGACTTACACTGGTTTGTGTCTGCAGAGGCTTGCACCGACAGATAAATTGATCGGTGTTGTTTCTTTCATTCCTTTCATTCATTCTCTTTCATTCTTTCACAGTTATCAACTATGAGCACTGCATGTAAGTATTCACTGAAAGTTTTTTGTGTTTTATATATATGGTTTCACATGTATTACTGTTATTATATATCAATTAGAATGTAAACATATAGGTATTATCATATACCTGTGTTCTATGACTTTTCTTAGCCACAACACAACTGTTTTAAATGATATTTTGTCAGTGTTAATCTTATCCTCTTCTTCATTCCCTCCTACCTATCTTTTCCTTACCAAGATGCTAGTCTCTGGTATGCATTTCTCTGGCCTTCTCTGCCCCCACAATCCCTCCTTCTTTAGGAATAAAGTCTGACCCTTAAGTAGTCAACAGATGAAGAGCCTATGAACTAATCAGAATAGAGGTTTTTCAACAGTGAGAAGAATGTCCAAATTCAGAACATTTTGACATATTAAGCAATGTGTTTGAGGTAGTGGTGTGGACCCTCTTCCAGACAGCTGAATCAACTTGACTTGGAATAGCAGATACATCTTAACAAATAGCTTGTCTCTGGTCTGTGGCTGGTTTCTTCAGGCTGAAGTCAATAAAACATCCTAAATGACAACCTAGATTAATTGATATTTTCTAAACCATAATAGTATCTGATGTTCAATCTGAACTGACATATCCATCCTTCAAAGCATTATTGTGACTTCATACTAACTTAAAGTTGTGTCTATAAAACGAATTATTTTAGCAACTATAGTTTGCCTTCATGATACAGCATATTTGCTACATATCCCTCACATGGCATCACTGAAAATTGATCATGCATATTACTCTATTAGGTAGACACACAGAGGAAGAGTTTCCATCAGAGAAAAAGAAAACCAGAAGAAGACTACATCTGTAGAAAATGTCTTTGAAGAAGTGCATTCCTCCAGACCTCTAGATGGTAGCTACAGAAAGCTAACCCAAGCAAGGCAATGTTCTGAAATGGAATAATTATAGTACCCATCTCAACAATTTGCTGTAAAGACTAAATATGATCACGATAATGTGAAAGGGAGCAGTCTGAGCAAATTTAGAGAAGAAGAAATTGCAGTGCATCTAAGTTCAGTGGTGCTGGGAGTGCAAGATTGAGTCTGGGAGAGGTCAAAGGAGGTAGCTGAGCATCATTAAGAAGTTACCCTGTGGAGCACTCACGTGCCCCGCTGAAGAAACTCAGACTTTATGCTATTGTGGGTGGTGATCTGATGAGAAGAGGACTGAAATAAAAGGCAGCCCAATGAGTACATGTGTATTTTAAATAGATCTACAAGGCCATTACGTAGAGGCTGGATTTGAAGAGACAGGACCCACAGCAGGGAGACCAGTACCTGGATCACAGCAATGATCCATGGCAAAGAACAGACCCAGGGAAGAAGTGGTAGGGCCAGAAAATAGATGCTCGCCTTTAAAATGTGTGATTGAAATGAGGGATGAGGAGAAGGGATCATCAGAGATAACATACACATTTCAATCATTAGCATGAACTCAAACAAGCAGAGGGACTTGAACTCCTTACAAAGGCTAATGAGACCACTCTGCATATCACTGAAGCATATCTTTGTCAGTGAGCCTGCAGGACACAACAGATTTTACTCTCATTAAGAAAACTGCTTCTCAATTAAGCATCTGGCTTTGCATAGGTTTGCATTTACCATGTGTCACACAGAGAAAGAGCCCTTAGATCCTCATAACCTAAGTTTGAATTTCACTTCAGTAATTAATCATCATGTGACCTTGGATAAATGAAGTAACTAATTTAACCTTCATCTCTTTAAATATTAAATAAAAATAAAGAATACCTATTACATGGGAGGAGATATATGAGGGCAAGATGCAGAAAGTAAAAACTATAAAAGGAAATATTATTGAGTCCTTAACAATTAATCTTCTGGAAATGGTCATCAATAGCCCTAATTAACTTATTCATGCCCTATGTACAGTTCATTCATTTGCCCTACCTCAGTCCATTGGCAAAGCTGTGGTCACTGTTAAGGACAGTGACAAATGAACTCACTGGAGAATCTGTGAGAGTTTTGTTTTCAGCCACTAGGTGCATGCTAGGTAAACACTGGGTGTGTGAAAAATGGTGTGAAGTTAATCAAAGGACTAGGAGGGACACTGGACACAGCTTTAAGGGACATTTTCTCAAGACCCACCTTCTGACCCCTCATTACCAAGTAGAAGGTATAGATGGAGGTGTGTCAGAGGATGCGTCTGAAGCAAGAGAGGGGACCTCTGAATGCCTAATACCAAAGAAAGAAATTTTGAATGTGGGCTGTGTGGTTTTTTTTTTTTTTTTTTTTCCTTTAAGAGAGAGAGAGACAAGAGGGCACAAGTGTGGGGAGGGGCGTGGGGCAGACAGAGACAGAGAGAGAGAGAGAAACCCGGATGGTTCCACGCCCAGCTAGATCCCACGACCCTGAGACCATGATCTGAGCTGAAATCAAGAGTTGGACGCTCAGCCGACTGAGCCACCCAGGTTTCTCTGTGCCTTTGCTAATACAGTTCCCTAATGCCGTTCTGGAGCAGGGCAGGAGAGGGGCTGTGAACCCGGACTTCAGGGAAAGGAGGAGAAGAAAACCATTTTGCTTGGTTTATTTTGGTTTTGCCTGTTTGTTTGGTTTTACTTCACACAAGGTGATATATTTTGCACAGGATTACAGGCAGAATTTAAGCTAATAAATGAATAAATGTCCTCATAAACATATTGAATGCAAAACAGAATGGGTGTGTTTCAAATATAATCAGAGTGATTTTGAACAACATAAAATTTCTACTCACCTTACAACTTGAAAGGGTTCCTGCAGATAAGGGAAGCCCAGATAAAGTGTCATACATGTTCTCTTGGTTGAACCTGATCAAGAACAGAGCTTCTCCAGAGGCTGAGGCAAGCACTGTTGACATTGTCTTAACTGAGTATCTTTGAACATTTGGACATTTTTGACATATCTTTGGACAAAATTTTTACCAAGATATGCAATACCAAAATTAAGACCAGGCAAATCATGGAAAGGGAAAAATAGCTCAACCTAAGTGGCCCAACCAATACTGAATGAACCAAATAGCTGAGAAGGAAGGAGGTCTACGCCTGGAAGAGAGTCAGTTTATAATGGATTGAACTAACCTGTCATCCGGACCCTGGGGAATCAGTATATATACCCTGCTTTTCTTTGCTCTTATATTGGAGTGAGAGCTTATAGCTTAGAATGTTGAGAATAGGATTCAGTTCATATGTACATTGCTTAGACTTTTTGGAATGAAAGAGTAGGAAAGTATCAATATAAATAACCCAGTCTTTGAAGAAAATGGAGTAACTAGAGAAATGAAAAAAGGTAGGCTATTTCATGCTTATTTTTTTTAAACTGTCCAAGTAAGAAAGTGCTTTGGTATTTCCACAGACAAGGATTCAACTTACAAAAACAGTCATGGGGTTGGTTCAGGGCTCCTCTCCACTTCTATCACTGCTTACATGAGTCATAAATCAGTTGACTGTATTTTCATCTATTTCTAGAATGGGGGAGGGATGAGCCACTTGATGTAGTTGAGGATCCATCCATTTATATCAAAGAGAAGAACTAGGAGGTGCCATCTATCCTCCAGATCCTCTCCCCAACCCTTTGTGCTGTGGAAAAGCTATTAGATTTTGCTGGCCTCACACACTGGTTACAAACGACCTCAGTGGGAAAGCTGGTCTTTACCAAATAAATATGGAAAATGTTGATGTAACATGTATGCATGTTCTTCATCCAAAGTGTGCTGCACAGCAACTGAGTTCCATAAAGCATAGCCAATCAATCTTACCACTGGTCCTCTGCAGAGAACTGAAGAAAATGCTCACATTATAATACGTCTTGAGTATAAAGATAAATTTAGACTCCATAGAACTGTCTCTAAGATGCTCATCTAGGTTCTTCCTTGGAATAAATCTTGAAAGACTGAAATGTAATCCTGTCTTAGGTTGAAACCAACCTTCATTGGTTTCTTCAATGTCTTGATTCAGGAAATTGCAGATACTAGAGGTGGTTCAAACATAATTCTAAGCAATCTCCTATGGTGCATTTGGTTGAAATGCACATGTTCTAGCATCTACAGATTTCACTTCAACCCCATTTATTGACAATTTGGAATCAGAGCTCCAATACCTTACCATGACTCTAAACCCAGTACTTATAGTTTGTTCTATAGAACACATGTTCCATAATTTGCTAAAAGATGTTTTCTGCAACAAACCATTTCACCGTCAAATAAGTCTGGGAAAAGTTGCACCCTCAATTCTTGTTTTGGTGAGTCACTATTTATACTGGTCTATTAAAAATGCTGCAGTAAAGAAACCATTAATTTAGATTATTTCAATACTTCTCAAAATTTTTTCACCAGGGAACATTTCTTTTCACAGGATACATATTAACATCTTATTTTTTAAAATGCCATGGAATACAGTTTGTGAACACTTGTTAAATGAATCAATAACTTGATGGGGCATTTGAATTATTAAAATAATTGAAGTTTCCTCGACATTCCAAATATTCTTGTACCCCCTTAAATTTGTACATACTGTTCCTTCTCCAGGAATGACTGTCTTTCATCAGCAATCCACCCACTCTCTAGCCCTGTCCCTATGATGGCTAAGACCTTTCAAGTACCAGCTTAAAAGTAATTTCCTGGGGGAAGCCTTTTCTGATACCTCAAGACTGCATGAGGTGTCTCTCTTCTCATATTTCTTAATACTGTGAACTAGCACTGTATTAGCACTTAACAAATTTTTACTTATTTTTTTTTTATTTGAAGGAACTGACTGCACCTTTTTCCTATTGTAAACCTAGTGCCTCTTCTAAGACCTTGTATATGGAATTGATAAATAAATATTTGGTAAATAGATGAGGAGAGAAAACAAAAAACAACCCCCCAAAAAAACATTTCAGGGAAGCATGTCCTCAGAGACATTGGGCTGATCAGGAAGAACATAATAAGATCCTGAGGAGAGAGGTTTAAGGAATCAGAGGAAACCATAGCTTCCCTTTGTCACCAAAAATTTATCCCAGAGAAAATGGCTATTATGCAACCATTAAAATGACGGAATCGGTTCTAGGGGGGACATTAAACTCTCGTTCATGTGGACCAGAAAGCCCTTGGGATAATTTATTCACAAGTTCCTTACTAATCTGCTTTAGAGGGAAGCCATGTGGAGAGTTTCTCTTGGATTCCAAAGCAAACAGATGTTTTGTCTCCCACAATGATGCAGAGTTACTTGCATTTTTTCCCCCTTACAGCCAATAGTAGTACATAGTACAATAGGAATTTTATGTATTTTCATGGAAAAGCAACTACACCATTTACATAGTCAATAGATTGCAACATTTCTTGAGACAAAGCCCTATGAATGGAATTAAGGATGCCCTTCAGGGAAAAATGCTATTGCTAGAGGCTGCAGTTAGAGAATTAGGGACATTGTTCCAGGATTCAACTAGATTCGGGGCTGGTGGCAAGATCCATCTCTGCAAGTGGGCCTAACAGTTTCTCTCTTCAAATGAGTTTCATTTTGGGATGCCTGGGAGGCTCAGTCAGTTAAGGCTTGGTCTGTTAAGGTGCTGCCTCCAGCTCAGGTCATGATCCCAGGGTCCTGGGATGGAGTCCCACATGAGGCTCCTTGCTCAGTGGGGAGCCTGCTTCTCTCTCTACCTCTTCCTGGCACTCTGCCTGCCTGTGCTCTCTGACTGATTGATAGATAAATAAACAAATAAATATCTTAAAAAAAAAAAAAAAAAAAAAGCTTCAGTTTGACCGAATGGTCATCTTGATCCGAGTAAAACTAAAGGCTCACATATGGACCTCCTCTGTACTCACTAAAGCTCAGGACCGCAAAACCTCAGACCTGATGGATGTCCACAGGCTCCTGTGGTTTCTTAGCTTCTGCTTTCCCCTTCATTCTGCCTTACAAATAACAAGCTTGATACGGAGCCTAAGATGCCAGACTGTGCCAGGTTCACATCCTGCTCTCTCGTGTGCTGCTTGTGATACTTGTGCAGGCTTCTTGACCACTTCCTCAGTTTACAAATCTGGAAAATAGGGATGAGGATAACACTGTCTACACCAGCGGGTATGATCAGGATTCAATGAGTTATTAAGTATCTTGCTCTTAAAATAAGCACTGAGTGCTAGCTACTATTAATCTCATTAGTATGAATAATGTTAATATTTTGTCATTGCCAAAGCAATACGTCACTCACTACCCCTATTCAAAACCTTCTAGGATCTTCCCAAGTCTAAACTCATACCCCTCAAAACTGTCTCTCTCATGTAATATTTCATATCCCACTCTTCCTTGACACTCAGTCTAAAGTTCATCTTGCAGACTTCCCATGTATACCCCAAACCAGCGTACCTCTTAGCCTAACTTTGCGGTTTTGTACTTATGGTTCCCTTTTCATAATATATCCTTTCTTCTTTTTAAGTAGTCAATTTCTAACCTTTCTTCAGGCTCCTGTCCAGTGGAACTCGACTGGAAAGATCATTCTTCTGTCTCCTTGATCATGATACTATATCTTCTGGACTAAACAAAACAACACTGTATCACACACACACACACACACACATATACACACACATGCACACACATTGATGTACATTTCACATGAGTAAGAACACCTTTGTTCTTCAGAAGCCTACAACTTCCTGATTTATCTACAGTTTGTTGGAAAAGGTGATATGCTGCCCTACTCTATTTTCTTGTTCTGTTTCTGTACATTGGCTCTTGTATTAGGGGCACTAATCTTACATGTTTTCTTTTTCACCAAACACTGCCTCAACTTATCAAAATGAAGCCCAAGGAAGAGATAAAACAAGTGGAAATATTATAGCACTCTTAGCAAACTAGAAAATATATCTCGGGGCGTCTGGGTGGCTCAGTGGGTTAAGTGTTTGCCTTCATCTCAGGTCATTATCTCAGGGTCCGGGGATTGAGCCCTGCATTGGGCTCTCTGCTCAGTGGGGAGGCTGCTTCTCCCTCTCTTTCTACCTGCCTCTCTGCCTACTTGTGGTCTCCTCTCTCAAGTAAATAAATAAAATCTTAAAAAAAAAAAAAAAAAGAAAACATCTCTCCTTTGTTATTATAGAGCTTGTTTGAAAACAGTGAAAAATGACATTTTAATTTTTGAGATTGCTGATGTGATTATTATTATTATTTTTAAGATTTTATGTATTTATTTGAGAGAGAGACAGTGAGAGAGAGCGTGAGCGAGGAGAAGGTCAGCGGGAGAAGCAGACTCCCCTTGGAGCTGGGAGCCCGAGGCGGGACTCGATCCCGGGACTCCAGGATCATGACTTGAGCTGAAGGCAGTCATCCAACCAACTGAGCCACCCAGGCGCCCCTGATGTGATTATTTTATTGTTGGATTTTATTTTGTTTTCCTGGGGCATTGCAGATTAATTTTTCCCGACCTAAAAAGTACAGTCTTACTCTCTGACTCCTCCCCCATCGTCTCTGAAAATAATTACTAATTAGCTCCTTTCTCTTTCCTGCCCTCCTCCTCTTCCTTACTGGGATCTGTGATAGAAAATTTATGTATCTAATTAGACATATAATTTTATTTAGGAAAGGGCTATGGACCATTTACCCCACTTTTTCAGAGTAAGGATGGAGGGGAGAAGAGGGTTTTTTCTGTGGGAGTCAGGTGACCCTTCGGAACACAAGTCAGAAACAAGAAAGCAAGTTCTAAGTCACTTAGGATAATTACTTTTCTTACAGAGTGCAGGACGCACCCACTTCTGATATCTCAGCTTACATCCCAACACCTTCTGCAAGCAGTCATCTTCAATTCTTGCTCACTCCTATGAACATTAAAGTACTTATTTCTGAAGCTACATAGTTTAGCAACTTATTATAAACTGTCTTGCATTGTTTGTACCATATTGTAAGCCAGAAACATGGAAATCGTCCTTAAATCTTCCCACATTAAAAAAAAAAAAAAATTAACTCTTTAGGATACTATTTCTTTAATGCCCTGTGTATTAGTCACCACTTTTGATTTATTACCATCTTTATTTTAGTTTAGAGTCTCATCAGTTCTCACCCCAAAGGCCACCTGATGACTCTCCCTGCCTTCAGTCTTACAACTCACTCAAATATATCCTCTGCTCAGTGGTTTTTCTAACTTACCAACTTAATTGTGCCAATCTGTGTTGAAAATTAATTGTGGAGAATAAAACTCCAACATGGTCCATCCTCCAAGACCTTTCATGCAATGGCTTCTGCCTGACTGCTGAGCCTCATCTCAAATCAGTACTATCTCCTCCTGCCTCTTACTTGAGTAATATACTAAGGCAACACAGAGGTAGCTGAAGTTCCTGGAATAAGGCAGATGCATTCAAGCTGGTATGTTGTTATGCATTCTGTTCCTTTCCTTTGAATGCTTAATTTTTCCTTCTAAGTCTTGGCTAAAATGTTTCCTCCTCAGATAAAGCCTTCCTTGACCACCCAGTGAAACTCAGATTTTTTTGTCCTCTGATTTTCAGAATACTTTAAGTATTTTCATTCTAACAAGCTTCTTGCAATGGAACAGTGTGTCCAATTCTATGTTCTCAATTAGTGTGGGGGCAAGGATTGCATCTCTTCTTCTCAGTACAGCGTTTGAGACACAGAAGGTATTCAATAAATATTTATAGGATAAATTAATATCATATCTTCTGACCTAAATATATTGACATGAACACAAAGACCATGATATCTCACTCAGTCCCAAAATTAGTGCTGAGTGCTTGGAAGAAGCTTATTAAGTACATTCTGATAAAAAACAGATTTATTCAGGTGACATAAATATAAGACATGCTCCTGGGGCGTCTGGGTGGCTCAGTGGGTTAAAGCCTCTGCCTTTGGCTTGGGTCATGATCCCAGGGTCCTGGGATCGAGCCCCACATCGGGCTCTCTGCTCAGCGGGGAGCCTGCTTCCCTCTCTCTCTGTCTGTCTCTCTGCCTATCTCTGTGAAATAAATAAAATCTTAAAAAAATATATAAGACGTGCTCCAATATTATTTTTTTTTATTTACTACAGGCTCTCCCATATAAAAATTAACAAAAATACAAGACTGCAGCCAAAGAGACAGTAAATGATACTACTACTAAATGTTTTCTTCTCAAGAAAGGTAATTTGATGATCTTCTATTCTTGAGAATGAGACAAATAGCATAATGCTGATCATGAATTATTTGTGGTCATGTTAGACTACTATTAAATTTTTCTCTATTATTGTACAATGGGAACAAATCATCCTAAGAACAATGAGCTCTTTAGAAAAAAAGGCAGACCAACAAATAGACACCACCATCACCATCACTACCACCAAACCACTACAACCATTATCACCACCACTACTCTCATCACCACCACCACCACTACAACCATTACCACCATCACTACCATCACCACCACCACAGCCACTATTATTACCACCACCACCAAACCACTACAACCCTTACACCATCACTACCACCACCACCTCCACAACCATTACCACCATCACTACCATCACCATCACTACCACAAACACTATTATCACCACCATCACTACCATTACCACCACCACTACAACCATTACCACCATCACTACCATCACCACTACCACTACAACCATTACCACCATTGCTACCATCACCACCACCACCACCACCTCCTACCATCATGACCACCACTATACCCTCATCAACAATTCAAATGTTGGCCACAAGCATCTGCTAAAGTCCAGCCTAATTCAGTCAAAGCTGAGTTCCCATTTGGCAGAACTATCAGCCATATTTTTTTTTCTTTCATAAGAAATTAAATCTGAGAAAATGCTAGAGGGAATGGAATCACTGGCCTGGAAAAGCAGAGTTTTTGGCAAGCAGCAGACCATTATGTCACTGACAGAAGGAGAGAGAATAAATAATGGAAGTGCCACAGGCTATTGTTTCTGGAAACAAGATATATAAAGTAATAGACGTTGTTATCCTCTAGGTTGGACAAAACAAGGCAGCGATTCAAAGGAGGAGGACAGATGACATAGGCTTAAAATGAACACAGATACCAGAAGCTTCCCTCAAGGTAGATGTAGGAGAGGCATTTAAAAAATAAATAAGGATTTTACTCTCATGTAAAGAAAGTAATTCTTTCAGTTTTGTTTTATCTGTAAGTGGATTTATGTGCTTCGGATAGATGGCCTTTACTGAACTTTGGGAAAGAAACCAGGGTAAAAGAGTCCTGCTGACGTTCCCCAAAATGCCTGTGTTTCTTTTTCTCTAAGACTCAGTAAAGCAGAATGTTCAAATATCAGAGCAATCGTAATAGAACAGTCCAACCATTTTTAGAATCACGAAAATGGAGCATCAGTTTTCAAATAGTTAAACAGAGAGTTCAGAGATTTTAACCACAGTCTCCTTTCAGAGATTAGCACGAAAAATACAGACGCAAGTAGTGGATGCGGGGTGGTGGTGGGCGGGGGGGAGGAAATGGAAAAGAAAGGCCCTGTAGCTTGTAAGGAACACAAAGATTCTTTAAGTTTGTCCTTGGTTCTAATGCAAAACCTTATCAAAGTCATAGAAGAAAGATAGTGGTTATTAAGTGCTTCTTCTTTTTTTTTTTTTTTTTAAACTTTATTTATTTGTCAGAAAGAGAGAGTACAAGCAGTGAGAGCAGCAGGCAGGAGAAACAGGCTTCCTGCTGAGCAAGGAGCCCGATATGGGACTCGATCCCAGGATCCCGGGATCACGACCCGAGCCGAAGGCAGACGCCCAACCGACTGAGCCACCCAGGCGTCCCTAAGTGCTTCTTTAAAAAAGTAAATCTATTCTCTTTCATTCTACATTTTTATTCCTGGATCTTTTTATAACTATCCTTTTCTGTCATATTTTCCCCAAACTTCTTCCATATACCTTTAAGTTATCCACCTAGACTCACTGAAGCATGTGGTCTAGACCACGAGGTAACAATGAAAACAGTACTGGAATGGGGTAGGATCAGAGTTCTAATGCAGGGTGGTTACTCTCTGTGTGACTTGCGGACATTTTAGTTTTTACGAACTTCTATTCCACTATCTAGAAATGATAGAGTTGATCTAGATGATCTTTGAAATTTGGTCCTAATTCTATTTTTCTGGCTTCTATAATGGCAGATACCAAAAATTGTCTTGAGAATTAATTCACTCAACATTCAATCTGGCTTATTATTGCCAGACACTGGGCTATGAAGGCTAACCAAGGGAATGGTAAAGAAGCATAGTTAATTTTTAAAATCATTTTTTCAAGCTATTTTCCTCAGATTTTTGAAAGAAGCTAAAAGAACATGACAAATTTTACCTTCTCTCTCTGTTTTCCAAAGAAAATGGAAGGAAAGATAGCAATCTTGGGCTTATAGCACAAGCATCTCTTGATAGTCACCAGTGGGGAAGGTGAGGAAGGCAGTCTAACTGCAAAGTTATAAAGAAAAAAGGTAAAAAGAGAAATGGACTTTTTCTCTAAGTCATTGACATGGAAGTTTGAGGGAGAGGAAAAATTTTGAAACTCAGATCACACGGTGGAGAATTATATTTAGCCTCCTCTCACAAAGTAGGTGGTCATTAAATGCTGTTGAATGAATAAAAGAGTGAAAGCGAATGGAACTAAATATTATCTTTTTTGAGACCCATGTGCTCAGTACAAAGAAGTCTAAGACACAGCGTCTACATTCAACAAGAATTACAAGGTAGTTGTGGAGGAATTATCCCCTTCCCCGCATGTCACCATGTGAAGGTCAATTAAAATACAGGGTTGAAATTGTTTAAGAGAGTAATAAAAGAAATAAACTAAAGTTGGGTAGGATTCAAGAAGTAGGGGAGGGACTATCATGCAAGGGAGTCATGAGAGCAGAAACAGTACCATGATGAAAGAGTAAATAGATTTAGCTGTAGAAAAATTATGTAAAGGAGACAAAGAAAGAAAACTAGAAAGATAGTTTAGAATTAGACCATAAAGACCTTTGATTGGAAATGAATGTTTGTTTCCTCCCTCCCACCCAAATCCCTGTGTTGAAGCCTTAGCCCCCAAGTGAGGGTGTTTAAAGTGAGGACTTTGGGAAGGAATTAGGGTGGGGCCTTCATGCCTCATGAAGGGATTAGAGCCATTTTTAAGAAGAAACACAAAAGAGCTTGTTTTCTCTCCCCAAGCTAGAAAGACAATTCTCATCAGCAACCAAAAGGGTGGGCAACTTGACCTTGGATCTCCCAGCCTCCAGAATTGTGAGGAAGAAAGTGCCTATTGTTTGAGCCACCTGGTCTGTGGTACTTTGTTATAGCAGCCCAAGCTGACTAATGTACACTTCATCTCATAGCTAGTGGGAAACATTTGTTTTGAGATAGTGGTTTTTGGAAGATAAGCCATAATTGAAGTAGCATTTTGAAAGATTAATGTACTGGAAGGGTGCATGTTCATTTATAGGAAATAAGGAGGCCCAAAACAGAAGGAAGATAGATTGGTGGCAGTGCCCAGTTAGAAGGTTCTTGTAATATAGAAATGAGATGATGTAATATTTGTGGGAACCACGACATGAAAGAAAGCTCTGAGCAGAAGACAGGCAAGAGACTAAAGCCTAATCAAAACAATACACAAAACCTGATAGGTGTCTTGGGGATGAATCAAGTGGGACATCTGAGATGGAAAGCTTTCAGGTCTAGAGGTGAGCAAGGCACAGGGTCAAAACCGGCTATGCAGTGAGTAAGGAATTTGGAGGCCATGGAAATTCAGAGTTCAAGGCAAGGTAGCAACTATGTAGATAATTATGAATCAGATGGATCCAATAAGAGAAACAAACTTTAATCTAGGGCTAGCTAGATTATTTGGAACCCAAAGTCCCAGACAACTTGGGACTGGAAATTTAGAAGGTACTACTAGATAAATAATTGTTTAAAATACAAGTGAAAAGTCCTGCCTCAGGTTTTGAACACTTCTAGTGCTGGGAAACTTTCAACTATGAGAGTAGTTCATTCTACTTTTGTACAGGCCTAATTATTAAGAAGTTATTCTTTATTCTAAAATAAAGTCCACCATCTTGTTCCTAAAAAAATGATCCTACATCTTTGTTCAGTAGTACACTTATGATGTGCACATCTCTGCATGTATGTAATTTGTACATTACACTTCAAGAATGCAATTTTAAATAATTTATTAGAGATTACCATTTTCAGCAGTATGCTGGAGTAGTTATTTGGGGAAAAAAAAGTCCTTCCAATACAAAACTGCTAAAATCATTAGAAATAGTATTAAAAATCTTGGGGTGCCTGGGTGGCCCAAGAATAGAAAGAAAGAAAGTTAGAGACAAAAGTCTAATAGAAATTACAGAAACAGAGAACAGAAATAACAGAGAGGAAAAAACAATAAAAGAAAAACAAGACTTCTAGATCTAAATAAAGTTTCAGTCTTCAAGCTCGAAAGGACTGATGTGTGTTAAGGATATATTTGTAGTTAACTTATAAAATGCACAGCTTTTCTTTATATAAATTATTAATCCGCATCAACTTCCCTGCTCTTAAGACAGCTGATTATTTTGAACCTCTTTAAAATTTAATTTTGTTTTAATTTGTTTATTGTTCCATAACATGAACATCTTTTTGAATTCTGACACGATACCCATTTGTTTTTCCTTCTCTATTTGCATTACTCACGAATTTGTTAATCATGCCCACTTTATCATCAATGCATGAATAAAATGCTAATAGACAAAACCCTGCAACATTCTAATTGGGTAACTTGACCTTTAAGGTCCTTCAAGGAGTAACTAATTAATCCCTTCAGGACATAAGTGTTCAGTCGGTTTGGGGCTGTTCTTTATTCCCCCTACCTTCCATAGCCACAAACACAGATCCTGAAAAATGCTCTCAAGTGGCTACTTACAATCAAAATGTACGAGATATATGACATTCTTTTCTTGTGTCAGTTCAGAAACCTTGATGAAGTTCTTATTTTTATAGCCTTATGAATTCATGACTGTTCCCAGGCATCACAGGTCCCTAATTTTCAAATGTGCATAAGCCATCAGTCTAAGCACAAAGTTTGCTCCTGATGGATATCAAGTTTGCCAATGTGTAAGTTCTTAAATTATTCTTCTGTTGCTTTGTGAAATCTCCAGCCAACATTTTCATCTTCCCTGTGTGATGACACTTCTTTTGTCATACAGCATTTCTCAAGAATTTCTGGAACTGATTCCACAAACATATCAATAAATTATTTCTGTACCTAGATTGAGTTTCAACTCTAAATACAATGAAAACAGTGGTGGCCATGTTCTGGGGTATATACAGTCTGTGTAGAAAAAGCAAAGTATAAATGAGCGGTATATGCTGTCATTTGTGTCAAAAGCATAAGCAATTTTTTTTTTTAAGATTTTATTTATTTATCAGAGAGAGAGAGAGCGAGCACAGGCAGACAGAGGCAGAGGGAGAAGCAGGCTCCCTGCCGAGCAAGGAGCCCGATGCGGGACTCGATCCCAGGATGCTGGGATCATGACCTGAGCCGAAGGCAGCTGCTTAACCAACTGAGCCACCCAGGCGTCCCAAAGCATAAGCAATTTTAATGCAAATTCCAGAACTTGTGCAGAATAACATACAGAATCAGCTACAATGATGGTTGCCTTTCCTGAGAGAAACTGAGAGGACCAGAGTCTGGAGGACAAGAGCAGACAAAACACTGCAAAACACTGCATGACTACACGAACCTTTTCAATTTTTATCATGTGCATCTATTTCTTATTCAAAGGAACTTTTAAACTGAAAAAAAAAAAAAATCTCTAGGGACTCCCAGGTGTTTGGATTTTGTGAACCAATAAAACTTAAAAATAGGAGCTCATATAACATTGCCAACTTTCTATTTCATGACATAAGGACAATGAACTTCCACACACCATCGCCATCATTTCATTAAAACAAAAACAAAAATACGTGAAAACTGAAAAAAAAAAAAAAAAACCAAATGAAGAAAATATCAGAATAAAAGACACTCCTTTAAATTAAATAGAGTTTTATAAAATAAATTCAAGTAAATTGTTTTACTATTATTATTATTATTATATCATTTTGCAGAAGATAAACATTTAGAAGCCAGTGACTCAAACCACAAGACTCTCCTATGCTAACTTTCCCTTTTTTGGCATCGATTATTCTTCTGCCCTTTCTAGTTCATAATATATGTTCTTAGAAAAATGTGGAAGCAAAACAATATTTTTAAAGTCCTACTTTCCTTCGGTAATCTGTGAATATTATACCATATTTTAAAAGCAGGGGAACCAGTTTTTCCCTGAGGTTTCTCCAAATGAAGGCTTATGGTTATTTTTGCCACCTACTTCAGCCTCAGTCTCTCTCTCTCTTTCTTTTTTTTAAGAGAGAATGAGAGAAATAGATCACCAGTGGAGGGGCAGAGGGAGAAAATCTTATGTAGGCTCCACACTCCGCACAGAGCCTGATGTGGAGCTCAACTGCCTGATCCTGAGATCATGACCTGAGCCAAAATCAAGAGTCAGATGTTTAACTGACTGAGCCACCCAGTGCCCCACTTTTTTTTTTTTTTTTAAATACATTTTAGTACATTTAGGTATTTTCCCTCCCAATATTATTCCTAGCTTTCCAACATGTCATTCTTTTGTATTTATTTTTGCTTTTGTTCTTCACATCCTAGTTCATATATGTATTGTAAAGTTCCTTTTAAAACATGAACTCACAGGGTGCCTGGGTGGCTCAGTGGGTTAAAGCCTCTGCCTTCGGCTCAGGTCATAATCCCAGGGTTCTGGGATCGAGTCCCGCATTGGGCTCTCTGCTCACCAGGGAGCCTTCCCTTCCTCTCTCTCTCTGCCTGCCTCTCTTCCTACTTGTGATCTCTGTCTGTCAAATAAATAAATAAATAAATCTTAAAAAAAAAAAAACAACAACAACAACCATGAACTCACTGTAATGATAGCTTTGGTGGTGGGCCACCGGGGGGCTGATTTCAGAAAGCTGCGCTGTGAAATAATCAGATGAAAGCTCTTTCTGCATTCATTTGTGTGTCTGTAGGAGCTTCTCTTTCTTTTTCATCCCAACTGTTTTTAATTAGATCATTCTCATTGTATTTGTTGGACCCCTCCATCTATTTTGAGCTATTTTTTCTTTTAGAATATCTGGACATGAAATTTTACCAGTGCTTTCTCTCTCTTGAAATTTTCTTTGCACAGGAATATGGCACAGCCACAGTTTCTGACCATTTCTTTCTGCTTTCATTTCACATATCAATTTGCTTTTGTCAATAAGAAGTAAATCCAGGGTAGTAATTCCATTCGTCAACTTCGGAACTACGTGATTTACAGTAAAATAAGAGATTTCCTTTTAGATTGTTTCCATTTAGCAGAAATTGAGTCCTCACCAATATGCAGATGTTTGAACTCCTTCACTCATAATAAATATTGTTTTTGTAGCAGCTTGGATACCTGGATTAAGAAAGGATTTTGACAAGGTAGTCTGTATAAACCGTCCTAAACATTATTGCTTTTGTTTTGCTATTAATTTGTCATCATTTCAAAGCTTATCACAATGCTTCTCCACATTGATTTGTGCATTTCTAGACTTTCTTTTTTTGGTCATATAACTGACATACAATATTATATTAGTTTCAGGTATACAACATAATGATTTAATATTTGTATTATCCTTGACCTAGAAAGTCCACCATTCGTATGGCACTTGTCTTATTTAAACAAGGTATAGCTTCTATGGCATTGCATCAGCTCTTAAGTACTGCTCAGCAAGTTTTCCAATATCAATGGGATTCTATAATATCCAGAAAGTAATTTGTTCCAATTCTGTGTGTTTTAGATGGGAAAGGAACTTAATTGTAAGTAGAGAGTTGTGATTAGTTTTGGTCACTTTTAATAAACGGTTACCACTTATTTTATTAAATGTGGTTGTTCCACTGGTCAGAAAGGATAGATAAAAAAACTGAATAGATGCTACAGACAGAAAAGAGACGAGGTCCACGGCTGCCTGTGGTGCAGGAAACTCCGGGCAGGATACTCTGATTCAGTGCCTGTGAAGGCAGGGGCAATTCTGTCTTAACAGACTTTTCAGCTCTTTTCTCTTTTCTTTTCTTTTTTCTTTTTTTTTTTTTTTTACTAACTAAAGGAAAAGGAGGTGGGAATCTTGTATTTCCTGTGGGAGACTAGACAAAGAAAGAAGAAAGTGTTTCAGCAATGCTCACTAGTCTCTGTAATATTTTCTGGTATTTTTTTTGCAGGCAGACAATTGAAAACTGTTTTGCTTCCAGGCCTTAAACTGCCAATGCCGACAGAGGATCGTAATACAAAACATCCAGGCAGCATTCAAAAAGCTTACAGAGGTCACAGAATGTCATGACTTGGGTTAGTCTTCATTGGCTCTAAAATCTATAGGGGAGAAAGCGTTAAAATCTGCACGAGAACAAGCTGGAGAAGTTTTCTGTTAGACAGCAATGATATATAGATTATTTCATAGAAATGTCCTTAGTTTTTTCCTAAATTCTCTTAAAAAAATATATATATATTTTCCCATTTCTTAGAGATTCCAACTAACAGATATTAATACATTATTGGAAATTCTATTATCATGAACATGTCACACTATCAGAATTTACTTTTTTTTTTTTTCACTAAATACACCTGGTAAAGAATAATTTGGCCAGCCACATTTTGGCCAATATATATGACATATATACAGCAGCAAACAGTCAAACTTTCAAAACAAGGATTTTCCACAAATAAAATCTATTTAACATTTTTTTCTTTTTTCTTTTTTTAAAGATTTTATCTACTTATGAGAGAGAGAGAGAAAGGACACTTGAGTGAACAGAATTAGGGGGAGGGGCAGAGGGAGGGAGAGAAGCAGACTATCCCCGGAGCAGGGAGTGGGGCTCAATCCCAGGATCCTGGGATCATGACCTGAGCCAAAGGCAAGATGTTTCACCAACTGAGCCACCCAGGCACCCTAAAAAAATCTTAAAAGAAATCTATTTCATCAATGACCAAATGTCATATGGACCCAACCAAACCATGCAATATGCAAAGGGCAAGTACAGGAGAGGACCTAAGTCGCACGGAAGGAAGAGACAGTTTCCATTATAGCATCTGGGACCAAGTCACAAACCTTGGATAAACGGCTATAGCAGAGTCTGTTCAGGTCTGTATGTAGGCAGCTGGTTCTCAAATCCAGAAGCACATCAGAATCATCTGGAGAAGTTTTTAAATTAATGCCTTTGCCCAGGTTCCAGACAAGTAATTCTGATTTAATTGCTTTGCCGTGGGATCAGGTGATTCTTCTGTGAAATCAGGGCTGAGATCCTTTGTTAGCAAAACTGTGCCTCTAGCAAAACTGTGCCTCTAGGTACGAGCAGATGAACCACAGCTGATCTGTCTAAATACGATTAGTGGGGAAATGTGTCTTGAATAAAGAAAAGTCAGTGTCATACATTAATTTCAGGATCCTTGGATCTTCCTCTTTGAAAACAAAACATCTGAGATCCTGGAGCACACAGATGTTGCAGGTCCATTAACTTCCTCCTGAGCTCCAACATTTGCCTCTTTCAGGCCAGCATCGAAACCCACTGTGATGGGACCGGTGCTTTACTATTCTGCTCCCCTGCATTGGAAGTTCTTCCAAGGTAGGGAAAATGTTTTCCTTAACTCTCTTTTTTCATTCCTTATCACCAGCCTGATGCTTACAAGATACATGTCTGTTCAATAAATGTATTAATTAATGGAAACTATAACAAGAACAAGCAAGCATTCGGCACATGGGGTCTCCATTACTCTGGGTATTCCCATTTCATTTTTTCTTTTCTTCTGGTCTAAATCTTCTGCTCTCTACCCTCCTGTTTATTTTTGTTTTGCTCCTCTTGAACACTTGGACAATGTTTTGCCTCAAAAGTAATTTTCTCTCTCTTGTCTTCCCCGTCACACTTCTGCTCCTTTCCCTCATTCATCCATGTAATATCACAGGTTTAGTTCTATTAAGTTCAACTAGCATTCTCTCTTTGTAAATACTAGCACGAGTGCTTAATCATAACTGTATCGAAACTATGTAGCAATTTCCATCTTCAATTTACCCACAAGTGGATAAGTTCTTTTGAAAGCAAGGACTGTATCTTCCATCATAATTCCTACTACAGCATAGAGAGCATACTTTCAGTCCTTAATACCTATTTGTCAACTTTCAGGGGTTTAATGATTTTTCTCTGAGTGAACTCTGAGTCACTCAGAGGTGGCTTCTCAGGTGTACAGAAACTACTTTGCATAAATGTAGATTTTCACAAGACCTTGACTGGCTCTTGCAACCCAGTACTGCTAGTTATTCCCAGTACAATACCAGCTGTAGCAGGTGAAGCTTCTCTTTTGAGTTTGTACTGTTGTTTTCCAAACTGATTCTAAGTAAGTGAAATTCTTACTCTTCCAAAACTGTATTTCTCTGTAAACTTTGACTTGCAAGGATGTTTTAATATTCTAAGTATTAAGGGCCTAACAGATGACCCCTGAGACCAGAGCGTGGCTTTCCGTTCTTATTTACAGTTTATCTAAATTTACCTAAATTTCTTTCTCCTCCCCCCTAGCACTCTAACCCCCCAACCACCCATTCAGTTGACAGTAATACTGTCACTCCAGAATTTTTTTTTTTAAGATTTTATTTATTTATTTGACAAAGAGAGATCACAAGTAGGCAGAGAGGCAGGCAGAGAGAGAGAGAGAGAGGGAAGCAGGCTCCCTGCTGAGCAGAAAGCCCCATGCAGGACTCGATCCCAGGACCCTGAGATCATGACCTGAGCCGAAGGCAGCGACTTAACCCACTGAGCCACCCAGGTGCCCCACTCCAGAATTTTTAAAAAAAATGTGGCCTTATGCTTCTCAGTGCAGTCTGAGACCTTCTAGTTCTTCTTTAACCTTTTACAGATGTCTGAAAAAGTGTTCTGGACCCTGAACCTTTTCTGGGAATAGTACTGATGTCACAAGAACAATGGTCACTCTCATTTCACCCCTGCTCTTCCCACCTCACTCTGCGCCCCTCCCTGCCCCCATCCTCCTTCCCCCTATAAACGGCCAGCCTTACTCTGAGTTCCTTTCTGGTTTCTTCTCTTTATATTTCTTTCCCTCTACTTCTTCTCATGTTCCTTTTCTAGGTTTCTCTTCCTCTGTCTTTCCTCTAACAAAATGTATCTAGATACCTCACTCAGTTAAAAAGTGAGAGAATTTACTCACCAATAAATTTATAAAGAAATGAATAAATGTACATCTACTACTGTCCTCATTTTTACATTAAAATATACTCCAAAGTGTGAATCTTAAAGAATGAAAAAATAAAAGAAATGATATCTTAAAATGCTACTTTTTATATTAATTGAACAGAATCAACTTTGCTTTCCTTAAAAATACACAATGACAATATTTTTAGTGGAAGCAACGTTGTTAAAGATACAACATTTTGAAAGTACCTTGGGGTAACATTTTAAAGGACAGTCACTTAAACGTTTGGTTCCAAGCTCAGTTTAGTTTTACACTTGTGTGACTGGTTTATTGAGTGTAACACAGTGAGCTTTAAAAATGAGATTGTAAATATTTTGTTAACTATTGGCTCAGCAATGCTTGGTCAAACTGCTCTTTAATGTTATCTTAGGGAGATCCCCAATGTTTTCAGTTCCTATGACCACTCCACTTGAAGACATCCCTCATCACCAGCAGGAACTGTATCTCTGGTTTTGGAGTCGGGCAGGGTCCTGATCTACTTGATTTCTCCTCCTCCTCAAGCACCTTGCAGTGAGGGGTTGCTTATAACCCTGGGATGTGGTTTCCCATCTTGCCCTGAGTCTTGCTCTTCTGGGGTGGGGGACATCAGAAGAAGGGAAGGAGGAGATCCTCTTGCCCGTTTTTTACACCTATACTATGTAAGAGGAAGTCGTAGCTTCTAGCTCATTCCATGAGCTTCTGGTAACATGGCTGACATATTCGTGGTTAACGTGGCAGTTTCCGTATGAATGACGTGGGTGGTTTTCTAGAGCAGTGAGCCCCCTTAGACTAGCCCTTGCTATCCCCCCAGACCCAGCTGCAGAGAAGCAGTTTCCTCTCTCTTTGGCCACTGGCGATAACTACCCCCTTTGGCTCCTCTCTGGCTGAGGCACAGCTGCCTGTAGCCAGGGTCCTGCCTGCCCTTCCTGTCCTATCTCTTCTGCTCCTGGTGCCTCTGGGGTTACCACGATAGTATCTGTACTACATGAAGCATCCGAGAACTGGGGTAGGGCACCCCCATCCTTAATTTCATTCTGTTTGCTTTAGTCCTTTATCATCATCTACTTCAGAAATTCCCGGACGAATGTGCCACCGGTGTCTGTGACCATGTTTAAGCATATCTTTCACATTCTGGGGACACGGTGAAGATCTAACAACTCTGTCACCAGTGCCCCCATTTCCACTGGACGGAACTCAGAAGGGGCCTGGAAGATGGGCAATCCTAGAAACTGACACAGGCCCCCACATCTCTCATGTGCCCATATCTTAATAAACAAATTCCTTTTTACTCCCTCACCCAAATCACTTATCCTGGGCAGAAGGGGATCGGCCCCTTTAGAATTTATATTTGGGGATAAGGTTTTATTTATTTATTTATTTATTTATTTATTTATTTGCTTTGGGATACATTTTAATGTAAAAATTAGTTCAGCAGTAGATGCATATTGATTTATTTATAAGTGGTAAATCTATTTTTGGTGGGTAAATTCTCAGTTTTATTTTTAGCTGAAAGGTAAGTACAGAGAACTCTGTTCGAGGAAAAAGACGAGGATAGGTATATTGGAAAAGAAGGTAAGAGGAAGGTGGAAGGGAGTATGAAGGGGAGAGAGGAGGAAGGGGTTGAGAGGAAGACATACCAGTACGTGGGTCACTGTGGTTCACGTGCCATCAGCACTTACCCTAGAAGAGGTTCAGGGTCTCCAGGGCACAAACAAAAATAGGCTCTTTAGCCTCTTTTCCCACACATCCTTGAAAGGCAAGACAGACTAGACAGACAGACTAGACAGACACACAGATTCTTAAAACTTGGGAATACCATCTCTGTCAGTTGAAGAACCATTAAGGACCCAGCAAGTAACTTACTCCTCTCATTCTGTCTCCATCAGAAGACCCTTTCACACCATTGCTGTCTCTTCTGATCCCCAGGACTTCCTCACCTGTTCTCACTTTCAGCAGATGACCTTGTCCCTTATTCTTACAATAAGAAAACAGACAGGAGTTAAAGAAAGCGTCCCCATGTTCCCATTGTGACATTTACAGCTATGAGCCTCAGGGCCCAAACGCTTTGCCTAGCCTGCTGCTCCCAGAGCTGAAGTCCCAGTATTAAGCTAGAGAAGATGTCTTCCCCGTTCAACAGGTGCTATCTTTTCTCATCTACCTCTGCTAGTTTCCCTCCTCTTCTCCTTCTGGCTCACTCCGATCAGTGTACAAATATGCTATTAACTAATAATTTGCTGAATTCTCACTAGAAAAGTGGGAAGTTTTTTTTTTTTTTAAATGACACCAGGGTCATCCATTTCCAGATGTGTCCCTAAACTGAAAGACTGCATTGTCACAAACTGCCACAAGGAATGACTGTTATTTTTCCAAATCAGGTGATCAAATGGCAAGTATTTTGTTATTAAACTTCTAGCTTGGTTCATTAAATATCAAAAATTCACTTGACTTCTTAGTGAGCTGATTTAATCCTTGAACTGATAACATGTTTTGATTAACTAGATATGTGGCTTCCATAAATTCTTTACATTTTAATCTAGATATACAGATTTCTTATGCAGTAACCAAAGTCACGGAGAAGTCATTATATTTTTAAATCGGTTTTAGAATTCTACAAAACATCTTGTATATTCAGTCAAAAAAAAAACACAACTTTTCAAACTGACTGAAGGGTGATGAGACGCTAGATTTTAATATAATACAGAGACTCAGGGGTGCCTGGGTGGCTCAGTCAGTTGAGTGTCAACTCTTGGTTTCAGCTCAGGTCATGATCTTGGGGCTGTGAGATCGAACCTCACGTCAGGCTCTGAGCTGAGGGGGAGTCTGCTTGAGATTCTTTCTCCCTCTCCTTCTGCCCTTCCCTCCTGCTCTTGATGAATTCAGCTTAAGATGAATAAATCTAAATTAAAAAAAGTATAGAGATTCACAGTCCTGGTACATGCCTTGTGGCCTTCTCAGATAATTTTCTTCCCATGGTAGTTCCTCATTTGTCAGAGATCCTAACTCATTTCTTGGGTGTCACTAAGCAGTAGTTCAAAAGAATAATCCAGTATTTTAATAATATTAAGGATATCATTGCAAAGGAAGTAAATTCACTCATTTTCTTTCTCTGACTTATGTCTTTGTCAGCTTAACTCTGTACTTCTGGTTCATTTGCAGAATCATATCAGTGGACTGGTAGTAAGTCAACAACTTGGAAATCAAACCCCAATGAATACCATGCCAATAATGACACTACCTGGATCCTTACTTAGTAGAACTATTTTTGGCGGGGGCAGGGGCGGGGGGGCAGGGGAGAGAGCAATGACAGCTTTCATATATATAGGAGTGGGCTGCCTCCAAAAGATGGGCTGGAAAAGGCACAGAAGTGGTCATTCAAAGCCCTGGCTTCCTGCCCTGCTGAGTTCCTGACTTATGTACTCACCTACTCAGCACAAATTAAGATGGCGTTTTGGCACTTGGTCTATAGGGCCAGCCAAGATGGTTGTCAACCCTGCGCAAAATACCGACTTCTTCCATTAGGTGCTCCTTAAGGAGACCTGAAGAATGGAGAATCCCCTGGGCAAAGGGTCACAGGCTCACCTCCCCGCATCCAAGATGCAGCCTCCAAGTAGCACATGTCCAGTGTCTGCTGAAGGGTCAGTGGGGAATAGGGGTCATCATGCTACTGCTTGCACATATCTTCTGGTAAAATCGGTGTGATAAGGACAAAAGAAAAGAAAAAACACTTCTTATGGTCCCATTCACCCTCTCAGCTCCCTGCCTGCATCAATTGGTTACTTCCATTTATACTAAACAACCCTTCTGGCAACTAACGTATAACCAAGGGCGAAGAGATCGGAGTTGAGGCTCATGTGTCAGCAGTCCCTATTTATTTAATAACAGAGGGTAACATGAAGATGGCCTAACAAGAAAACAGAAAAGAAGTACGTTAGTAATTTTCAAACCCACTGGGCAAGGAGGTGGGGGTATGGGTTGAGGCTTCCTATCTCCTTTGCTACTGATAAGCTCCACTTCTATCTATTTAATATATTGGTGTTCTGTAACGGAGAATTCTAAAACCAGATCTATTTCCAATCTGGGCTTCCTGTTACTATCTATACCCATTAATCTTAGGTCAGAGTGAAACAGCTTTTCTAGATGACTAAGAGTTGGCATTTCCCCTTAAACAGTACATTTATATTAAGGATCATCTAGAAAATAGTTCAAACAGAAAAGAAATAGTACATAAAAAGAATGCATAAAAACTAAGGAAGAATCAAAACAAAAAGGCCACTGACTAACAATCCTTTCTCTTTCTTCTCGTAAAGGCCATATGCTATATTCTATGCCATTCCAGAATCCTGAAATAGACTCCTTCTTTTCATGAGCTCACCCCCCTTGTTCAAAACTTTTTTTAAATTCTACTCTCTATGATGACAATTATAGTATCTCTCCTTTTCCCACCAAAAATCTACATCAGAGTGGACGGAGAATCCAAACATTTTTCCTCTTGAGTTAATTCTAACACCAAGAGCAGTTTAAGGATGAGGGAAGGTGCTCAATAATTATCAGTTGATGCATTATCCCCATTTATTCAAGTACAACAAAATGTATACCAGATGTTAAAATAAAAACTCATTCTATATGCATACAACAAGTATAGTTAGTGTTCATATGGTGATTTATAACACTTTGCATAGATAACATGTTTAACGTGCCAAGCTGAAATTCAGACATCAAAAGAGCAGGTCCTCATTGTTTTTTTTCCAAAGATTTTATTTATTTATTTGAAAGAGAGGGGTAGAGCAAGCAAGGTGGGGGAGGAGCAGAGGGAGAGGGACAAGTAGACTCTGCACTGAGCGAGGAGCCCAATGCAGGGTTGATCCTATGACTCCAAGATCATGACCTGAGCAGAAATCAAGTTTGACGCTTAACCGATGGAGCCATCTAGATGCCCCAGCAGGTCCTCATTGTTACCAACTTAGTCGCATGATAGTATTAGAAAAAAACAAAAACAAAAAACAAAAAAACAAAACAAAACAAAACAAAAAAACAACTAAGCACCAAAGAGCATAAAGAATTTCCCAAATACTGGTGTGTGTGCAAAACCAACTGCTAAGACCAATGGCCATAGATTCTAGGACTCCAACAGCTTGACAGAGTCAAGGTGCCTTCTTAAATACATGGGGAAAAAAGGCCTAGACACTCCTCATGGGTGTGAAATAGGGAAGCTGAACTATGTTCCATCGCAGCTGTGGATATACAACTCGTAGTGGGAATTTGATGAATGACATGCTGCACATAGTAGAATGTGTCCCATTTTATTCTACCATTGAAATTGAGGCTTTGCTATTGAGGAAATAATGAGTCAAGTAGGCAGTGACAATCTAAAGGTAGGAATATTTCAAGGAATTAAACATGTACGAAGTAGAAACATTAAAAAAAAGTCATGAAAAGTGCCATTTTCACTCACGTTATTTTTATTTGGGCAAGAAATAGAATTTATAAAAACTGAATTATTGTTATGACTGGAGTATCAAATGACTTGGCTACTGAAGGAAGCAGTAGAGCATATTTTTAGAATTTGGTCATGAGAAATTGAGAGGAAAGGTGAATGTTTTTCTCAAAAGAGGAGTTGGTCCGTGTTGAAAAAAATCACAAATGTTTAAAACTCTTTTATGGCTAAATGGAAACTGGGACTCCTGGAGCAAAAGGAAACTGTGTAGTTTATCCTGTGGTTACTCTACCTGTGAAAATAATTAACATCCAACTAAATGACAATTATCATGGAGAGCAAGGCCTGCTCCATTTAAATAATTAATGTGCCATAAAAAGGAGAAAACAATTGAAGCAGCCAGTGAGAAATGTTATTAGGGAAAAGTAGTCTAGCTAAAGCATTTTTCTACAAATACATAGCACATGTTAAAGAATTTATAATGAAACTTGTTATTCTACAGATTCAAATATGCCATGACTGCTTGTCACATATCAATTTTTAAAAAAATTTTTAATTTATTTTATTTTTTTTTACATATTTTTACTTTTGTGGCAGCTGGGTGGCATAGTCAGTTGAGTGTCCGACTCTTGGTTTTAGCTCAGATCCTGATCTCAGGGTCTTAGGATCAAGCCCACACTGGGCTCCTTGCTCAGTGTGGAGTCTGCTTGAGATTCTCTCTCCCTCTGTCCTTCTCATGCTTACATGCACTCCCTCTCTCTCTCTCTCTCTCAAATAAATAAATCTTCAAAAATTTTTAGGGATTAAGATTTTTACTTTTGTTTTTGCCCATTAAAGAATCACTCATTTCTTTCATGGCTAGAATTTGGCCATTGTATTTATATCCTTGAATGGGAGAAATAGTCATTGATAAAAAAGGAAAAGGATAATAAGGCAAGAACATTGAGAGAAACATCCCTTAGAGAACCTATGAGCACTCTCTAACCTTATCTCCTCAGCCATTTTCCTTTCTTTTCTGTGCACTATTCCCAATGTTGATTACCAATTTATACTTTAATCCTAGAACGTCTAGTCTGAGCCTCAGGCTCATATATCCTACCACCTACAACCCAGATCTGTGAGAATGCCCTAAGAGAACAAGAAAGAAAAGTGAAGTACTTAGGGTACAGTATAAGCAGAACTCACGGATATCCTTAGGCCTGGAGGAAGGAGGAAGAGAAGAAAGAGATTCCTGGAACCAGGATTTAACTCTGTGGCAAGGGCTGCCTGACCAGAACTCTAGCCTTCAGTAGAGGGATGCAGCAATCTATAGTGACCTGGAAGAAGAGATGACGGAATAAATACCCTAATCTAATTGTTCTCTTGCCTTCTGGTCATCTTCTGGTGCCTCCCATTGATTGATCCCAACTGGCAGCAGAGAACCCTTGGATATAGTCCATATGGCCCAGCTTCTCGGAGCACTAAGTGAGGTGGAAGAGTGGAGAAAAAAAATATATCCATCACACCTATCTTTTCAAGTCCTTCATGTTTGTCTTATGTTCCCATCTTCCATGTAGTTCCATGAACTCACTGTGGTTCATGGGGAAAAATAATCAGAAAGAAAGTTCCCATAGGGAGTCCATATACTACAATGAGGAAAGTACAGGACAGTTAGTCTAAATAAAATAAGCTGAATGAGTAGATGATAATACACAAGTCTACGGGATCTAATGGAAAGACAGAGAATATTGAGGGGAAAGCTGACAGAATTGTGGCATCATTCTTTTGATTCAGAAGATGAAGAAGAAGTAAAAGAATGCTGCAAGTTTGAGATTTCACATAAAACTAAACATGTTTACTTGCTCAGATAGGTCACCAACTTTTGAAAATGACATTCTGAGAGAAAATATGTAGATGTGTTTATAATAAAGAATAGAGACAAATCTGGGTAGTCTTGGATTATTTCCTCCTCCATTTTGGTAGTTTATGAACCTGCTAGTCCTATCACAGTCTTGTTATAATTAAGGAAGAATGAGTTTCTGACTTACCTGAGTAGCAGAGCTCCAGAGGCCCTCCCATATTCAAGAGGCCATTTCCCCACCATAATCCATTTCCTGTTACACAGTTGACTAGTTCAGCTCCAGCCCAAGCACCCCTCTCATTGTCATGGTGAAAGGACGAACAGGACATTGGATAGGAAAATGGCAGATTATGTGTGCCTGTCTGAAGCAGTAAGCCTCCCTCCCCGATCATCCTCAGTCTTCCTGCCTCTACCATCAGTTGTCAGTGTTGATGGACTCATGCTGAGGGGTCCAGCAAGCAAGAAGCACTGTATCTCTGATGCTACCATGCCTTCTGGCTTGCTCTGTCTGCCTGAAAACACAGGATCATTCTTTAAATCTTAGGGTATATGATGCTTGCTCTGGCACAGAGTTTGAAGTTTTGGTTTACATGTCCATTTCTGTCACTGCCTATAAGCTCTCTAAGGATAAAAATTGTATCTGTCCTCTATATTTTCACTGCCTGTCCGTTGAATGCACATGACTGGTATTCAAAGAGATCACATTTGTTGAATGAATTATTGTGCATGTGGCATAATTGAATGTCCTGTTTGATGTGACATTTTACTAAATATGGGTTCCTAAGGATAGGTAGAGTAGAGTAAACCCTTCATATAACCAAGATATTTGTGATTTTGGAGAATCCCAAAAAGTAAGTGTACCAGAAAAGCTATCACTGTATTGAATTGCATTCTGGCAAGCTATCACAGAAGACAAGGACTCTATAAGGTCTCAGCGAGGTCCACTGGTCAATATGACAAAGTTAGGGGTACGGGGCAACAAATCTTGGGGCACTTAGGGGCTCAGTTTCCACATATTCAACAACAACAAAAAAGGGAGCTCCTCTGTGAGGCTGTCAGAGGTGTCATCTGTGAGAGAGTTTCCTGGAGTATCAACTCTGGTCACAGTGAGTGCAGTATACTAGTCTAGAAGACAGAAGACCAGAGCTTCAGGATTTAAAAACTTAAGCAAGCAGAACCAAGCCCCTGACCCTCAATTCCTCTTCTCTAAAATGACAAGGTTGCATTACAAGATCTTCATCGTAGCTCAATAAAAAGGATATGGGAATAGCAGTGGAAGGAAGGAAGGAAGGTAGGAAGGAAGGGGAATTAAAAACAAGACATGTAGGATGATAATTAAAGTATTGCTTCAAAAGGAATATTTTGCATGTTGTAGTGATAGAACAAGACATAGTTACAAATATTATATTTTAAACTGTCATATTGGAAACAAAGAACTATTTGTCTTATACCAAAAATTGGAAAGAGACCACTAAATGTCTTCAAAAGTTTGCTGTGGTCTGCCTGCCCTCTTCTCCTTCCACATCCTCACATGACCTCACATCTACTTCTGCCCTTGCCATGAAAATCAGCCCACAGCCATGGGGCTCATCTCCCAGAACATGTGCTGGGACTTACCGAGGACTGGTGTTCTGTTCCTACCACCCTGAATATCAGCCCAGTGATTATGGGGCTAGGGATGCAGACCATGGGTGTCTCATAGGAGATTCACCCAAGTTGCATGCAAAAAGCTCCATGGATGCTATATTTTATCTAATCTAAGAGCCACTGAATGAGGAGGAGAAAGAAATGAGCAAGAAGGAAAGATGGTGGGCAGAACTCAAGAATCTGATAGCAGGAAGGAAAGCAATGACCATGGGATGCCATTTCAATAGAAAAACATGATTCCCCTCTAGCTCAACTCAGCATATTGTTCAAGCAAAATGATTTAGTGCTTAAAATGATGAATGAGGGGGGATAGGAAGGAGTGAGAGAATGAATGAATTGATGAATGAGTGAATTCACTAAACTATTCCACTTGTATAGTATTCTTCCATTCCAGATCTCAAATTATTATTTGAGGATTTCACTGGAAATCACAGAAAATCACTTCCCTCTGTCTCCTCATATGCCAATCCCCCACTCCACCTTTTCTCATATACAATCAGAACAGACAGAATGACAAACTATCAAGTATGTTATAAATACCATGAGACAAAGGAGAAGTAGGCTGCAGTAATAAAGCCTAACACTGACCGGCCACCCAGCCTCTCGCAAGTCACACTTTATATTTGTGGCTCCCGTCATTGATTTAATGCCTATCATATATCTTACGTGAGGCTTCAGATTATATCTACATTGACCCCCACCTCTCTCTGGACTAGGACTTTGGTGCTAGTGGTTGCTTTACTACAAATTCCATGTATCATCAAAATTGACAGGGTTCTCTGGATATTGATGTGTTTGGCACATTTTGTTTCATTTCTGTTGGAAGAGTAAAGCTGAAGTAACAAGAACCATCCTAGCTGGATATCCCACAGGGTCCCATGCTAACAGCTTCATTCAGGTGGCCCTTTTGTTTGAGGAGGAGGAATCCCAGTGGAAAAGAAACCCTGATTTGTGTAGAAGACCAGTGCAGTCCTAGTTTGAGCTCTTATACCAATTTACCATGTGACTGTGGACACCTTATTTCATGTTCTTGATGCAAAGTCAACATTTATGAAATGGGAAGGTCTTAATAGAAAAGGGCAATGAATGAGCAAAAATATTAACTGATGTTTCATAGAAAAGGAAACATTTACGACCAATGAACAAAAAGAGAGATGCTTACCTCAGTAGCAAGTTAAGAAATGCAAGTGAAGACCACCATGAGAAACCATTTTACCACCACTAGACTGGCATCACCAACAAAACATTACAATGCCAAGTGCTCAAAAGAATGTAAGTGAACATGAGCCCTTCTACATGGCTGGAGAAATTTTCCTTTATAATTCAGTCTTATAAAGGTGAGTATTTCTATTTTCTACATCTAGTAAGTCTTGATAGTTAGGGTTTACACTATAGAAACACAATTACATTTGAAGTTATTGAATATATCAGTTATTTCCTATATTCATAGGGATTTAAGGATCAAAAAAGAAAAGAGTAGACTTGTGAGTGAAGGAGTTAATATATGCGTATGTAGTTTTATAAGTTTATTTCAGACTGTTTTTACAAATATCTCACTTGATCATTTAAGAAGTCAGTGTTAGACAAAGTTGATATTGCATTTTGGGGGGGAAATAAAGAATCAGACTTAGAAATTAATTGATTCACCTAGAGCCTAGTATGGATCCAGAGCTAGATGTCAATTCTTGGTACAAAAGATTATGTTCAGAAAAACCTGTGTTTGGATTTTTGTACTAAGCACTTGTTGACATTAATAACCTTGAAAGAATTACTTTACCTGAGATTCTGTGTCTTCCTCTTTTAAAAAAATGAGGATAATTATGCATACATTTGGGAGATTTTATAAAGATTAAATGACACAGTTTGTCTACAATGCAGTAAATATTAGTATCCGTCTTCTTTACTTTCTGTAATATAGGCCTCTTTGCAGAAGCAACGACAACAAATGCCATCTTGCTGGGGACACCACCCAGGGACTCTGTGTGGCTAAGTGCAGACACGTCTTTAAATCAATGTTCCAGTTGATTTATCTTGTCACTTGTTCTTGATGTCCTTCACATTGACCCAAACCATAGCCCCTCCAGTTACTACCCTCTTTGATTTCACCTTGATTGCTTTCCATGGCTTTCCTCCCATCCCTTCTCACTCTGCAAACTCTGTGGATCCATGTGAACTGACTTGCCATCTCCGAAGATGCTACCTTCTAGATGATCTACCCACTGCAGACTGCTCATCCTCTTGCTCTCTGTGCATGTGTGGGAGAGACTTCTTCTTTTCATTATGCAAACTCATAACCACACAGAAACAACTTGACATTCTTGCCATTTAACCCATTTCCATTTAGCCAAATCCATTCAAGCCCAACCATGTTTTCAAAAAGATTCTTGATCTAGATTCATGACATTCTACACTTCTGATTCCACTAACCACTTCAAGGATTTAAATGTCCATAGAGTTAACGCACTCCATGTCCTAGATTAACATTTTCTTGACCTCTTCAACTCCATCTGCCCTCATTTCTACTTGGTTTCAGTGATCCATTTCCCTTGGCACAAGTATGACCTTGTTAAAACTCAGAATTATTCCATCTTTAAAATCTTAAACTTTAATATTCCACTGACTCCAACTTATTTTTCTTGCTTACTACCTTTCCTCCTAATAAACTATCTTCCCAACTGTAGGGAGATCCCTACTGGACCCTCTATTTTCCTTCCAGTTAATAGGTTTCTCCCTAATCTCCTTCCCTCATTTCCATCCCTATCTAGACAATACTCCACAGTCCATTTCTTTACCCATTAGAGGACAGGGATCACTCATTCCTTACAATTCTGTAGAATCCTTGTGAAACATCCCAGTTGCTCCACTGACAGGGTGAAGTACTGCCTGCTGCTACAGTCACCTGCCACGAGGACTAGAACTGTGATGAAGACAAGATTCCAGCCTCACCAGGGTTCTCCTTAATCAGCTCTCCATCCAAACTCTCTCAACAGCTGTTTCAAACCTTCACTACTCTTTGCAAATTTCCCCAGACTCTCACAATTATCTCTGGTCTCTTACATCGTCAGGAATTGAGGCTATAAAGAGAGAAAGCCCTAGTCACCCACCTCTGCAACCTACTCACTTCTCTCCAGTTACACCCAATCTTTTCTCCTGACTCTACGCTGGGAAGCCCCTTAGCTGCACTCTATCCCACCACCAGTTCCCATCAACTCCAGACTTCTCAAGGTCCTTGATCTCTGTGTCTTGATCTGTAAATTATAGATGATAATATACTGGGAAAAGTAACTTTCTTTAAAGAAGCAGAGCTCCTTGGCAGCAATTCTAGACAGGTTAACTGGTATAGGACATAACTGAAGACACCTCTTGGGCAGAAGGCCAAACCAGCAAAGATGAAAAAACTGTAGTAATTTTTCCACAGAGAAGACCGTTGATAATCACTTTACTGCATGTCTACACTAACCTTTGTTATTATCCAAGTAGAAAAACTCCCAATACCTCAATTACTGTATTGTTTTTCTCCTCAATTTTACATTCTGTTTGTAACATTATTTCTCCCATTCTAATACTCCTCTCATCCCCAGATCATGAGAAAATGGTAGAAAAAAAAAAGAGGCATACACATACCTTTTTTTTTTCCTGATCAAATATGTTTCTTTTCATTTTTTTCCTTTCTCAACCACCTCCACATCTAAAAAAAAAAAAAAAAAAAAAAAAAAAAAAAAAATCCTCCTCAGCTGCTTTTCTAGTGAGTAATTTCACGGTTTTCCAGCTACTTGCTGGCTTTAGACATAAAATGGGCTGAACCCTTTCTCAATCTGCTGGGACAATGATGCTTGGCTCAAGTTTTCACTGGGAATGAGAAGCAAAAATATCTGGCTGACATAAAATGGCAGATTTTATTTGGGCAGGAATTTCAATAAAAGGAATCTAGTGATTAAATACCTTTTGCTACCCTGAGCATACTGTCCATCTTGGAAAGTAACTCTAATAATTTTATGGCTCACCATTCTCTGTGTCTATAACTAGAACCTAGAAGCTGATAAGAGTGAACTGAAGGGTTCTAGAGAGTCAGGGAGTGGTTCTTGAGGTCTTGTCGTTCCTTTTTGAAGAAAATTGCTTCCTCCAGAAATACTTTCACACATTTCTGCCTTTAACTTGAATGTAGATTGTTATGTATCTTAGAATTGCTAGGCATCTCCAGATTCAAGTGATTTACAAATACATTTACAAATGAGTAGCATCATTCTATTTGTAGTAAGTTGACTATAATAGAACAAAGTAAATAGAGGTACTGAGCCAAGGTACATACTGTGGATAAAAATCAAACCAAACCAAAACCAAGACCAAAAATCTCAGTTTTCTGTGTTTTTAGGCACAATAAATCCAAGGATATGAGTATTGTTTATTATGACATAAACACATGGTGAAAATATAATTAATTTTCTGAAATATAGCAGCTAATGCCAGTAAAACTACTTATTAGACTATAAACCTTTTGAGGGAAGAGCTATGTCTTACATATCTTTGTATCTCCTTTTGCTCTACACACCACCTGATTTGCAGGTGCTCCAAAAATGCTTTACAAATCAATCTAAAAATGATTCAGTATAATTTATCAGTTTATATCATGGATTTTGCATCCAATCACAAAGTTCCTGAAGGCCTTCTGATTACATGACCCAAATGTTTTGCATTCATACATTACTTTTTACCTTCACAAGCATTTTATGACTTGATTTATAGGGAAACCCCTACCCATTTGCTGGCTGAGGCCACTGGTTCTAAGAGTTGAATGATTTACCTGAGGGGAATTTAGCTAGGAGCAAGGTGGGGACAACCATCTCTGTCAAAGTTCCCACTCTGGTTCTCCTTCCATGTCAAGCTATTGCTATTTTTCATTCCATGTAATACAATTTGTGCAAGATCAGAAGAATTAAACTGACTCCTGGAGGTCATTTGGGTTAACATGAAAGAATAATCATACACCATTATGTCATGGTGCTGAAATTCTTTGATCTTCTTTCTTTCCCCCTTTGATCTTATTTCTAAGCTAGATTTGAATTATTAGAAGTATAACCCTGGACAATTATTTAACCTTTCTGCTCTCTGTCATTTTCTTCACTAATAAAAGCATAATGGATTACCAAATTTTTAGGATTAACTGAGAAACTAAAGGAAATAAATGAGCCTTTAGTCAGGTCTTCAGCAAAGTACCCAATAAAAGTTTGCTGAAATGTAATAGTTCATCTTAATAAAAACAAGGAAACATATTCTTAAAGATTGAGTTAAGAAGGTTTCCGGGAAGATTCTCCATACTATACATGTGACTAATATCAGAGTCCAGTTTTAGTGGGGTTTCTGTTATGTTTTTATTTTCCTAATCCTTCCCTTACTTCCATTTGACCTCTCTCTCACCCAGCCCTCCCTACCCACACATACACCATTTCTTGAATCTCCCACACTGTGCATCCTTCTCTGAGAGCTTCTCTCTGTGCTTATGTGCACCTGCAAATCCATGGCTACCTACAGGTATCTCTCAGGGCATAGCCTGCTCAGTGGTCTTGCAGATATAGCTGCTTCTCTATCAGGTTCCTTCACTCCCTGCTGCCAGAGGTCTCTGATTCCATGAAGAAAACCAGCTTAGAGGGTCATTTGGTTCCCTTACTGTTGGGAAGCCCACCATCACATCCCTGAGAGTCCCATCTGCCACAGAGCTGTGCATGATTTTCAATTTGATCCTGCCTTTGTGCTTAAACAGGAGTCCAGATAGCCCCTTTTGTGTACATGAAAAGGTGGTGTCTGTGTGTATTAAACTCTTTGAAAGAAGTGTTTTAGCCAATGTTTTTGCTTGTTATTTGGGAGTGTGCACATTCTCTCCTTTTGTGGAAGGCAGTTTGAGATATCTTGAGTTCTCTGCAAGAAAGCACCCAGACCATCATAATTTCTTCCATTCTCCAGCTGAGTTCCTGTGAGATCATCTGACACTGTATCAATTGAAAACACGATACTACCTTGAAAAGCTTGTTGGTTCTTATTGTTGCCCTTTTTTGGTGGTGGCAGGACGTGGGGTTTCTTTGCAAAACCTCTTTTCCTCTTGCTCTAAAATGTTCCTGAAAGGGAAAACCAAGTTAAAGATCTCTGATTGAGGAAATGAGTTTTGGTCAATGAAATATTAGCTTGGGCTCTGTTTCTAGCATAGTAGTAACAGCCTGTATCACAGATGCATAGAGCAACATAACTGAAGAATTCATATTATAAATATGAATTTTTATATATGAATTCACATTATAAATATAAATAAAAATATAAATAAAGGGTCTTAGGCTGCATTAGTAAAAGAAACAAAAAATTCTAGCTCACTTATGCTCCTATTATGTACTTTGTTTTCAATTGGGGGGAAATAACAGTAGTTGTAAGCTAAACTGTTTCCAGCAGAAATTAAAGAAACCAATCAGGAGGCCACCTTGTGTCAGGAACCATTGAAGGCACACAGTAAGAGGAGCGCATGACAAGAGATAACATGTCTAAGAGGTGATAGATTTGTTCGGTACGGCTCCAGATACAACCTCAGTAATGGCTGGATGTCACCAGGTGACAGATGACAGCTGAAAATAAGAAAGATCCCTGATGACGGATGTGTTCCCATAATGGGATCGGTTGCAGTACAAAACAGGGAGCTTCCCGAAACTGGAAGTGTCCACAGAGAGGCTAAATGCTTGTCTGTTACATGAGCTGAGGACAGAGCCCCTGTGTGAGCTGGGCTTGGTGACCTCCAGGTTCCCTTCCAACTCTTTGAGGCTATGATTAAAATGGAAATGTGAACACATCACATCTCCTAGCTGGGAATGAAGACTCTGACAGTCAGAGGTTAGACAATGATGTGAAGGACAAAGAGAGATTTTGAAGGGAAGAAAAAAAAAGAAAGAGAGGGAGAAGAAAAGAATGGGGAAAAAAAAAAATTCTCCGTGCATTGTCTGTGGCCGCCCCAGTGAGTGCCTGCAAACCAGCAAAGCCTGAGAAAAATCAAAGAGGATAAAGAGATTTGGGAAAAACGAAATTATTTCTCTGCATTCCTCTTCCCCACAGAGGATGACGAGCAAACGGCCTGCCCTGGGGTTATTCTTCCCCAACAGTGAAGGTGAGCCTCTGGCAAGGAGTGATGTGTTAAATGAAAGGGTAAAGGGACAAGAGAACTAAAAATGCCAGACATCACAGAGAAAGGATGTGGGTTCTGAAGAATGAGAGAGAGGCACTTTGGGCTTCCTGACTCAAATGTGTTTTATCTTTCAAAATAGGCACTTTGAAAACGGAGTCCTGCAGGGGTCCCTGTTTGGTACTGGTTTTGAGTAATGGGACTGATGCTGGTCCTCTAGGACCAGGGGCCAGGAACACTTCCTAAGGCCTGGAGGAAGATGAGCTTCTGGAAGCTGCCAAGACACCAAGCCTGTTTTCTCCATTACAAGAAGCAGAGGTTAGAAAGAGCTTGCTGTGGTTTGTGTGGATGGGGGTCTTCTCATAGAAGTTTCCAGCTCCAGCTTCCAAAGGGTGAGGACCCTCAGGAAGATGACAGTGGGTCCCAACAAGAGAAAAACAACAGACCTAAATATTGCATTTTTTATGTCACTGTCTCACTAGGGTAATGTGCCAACACCTACACTAGGTATTCAAAATAAAGATTGCTACAAAGGACAGCTAGACTCCTCATACCCTCAAGGACATCTCCTCCCGAGGCTCAGCTCAGCCTCTAAAGGCTAAATAGGTGTTTTCAAATCATTTTTTCAATAAAACATCACAAGCATCAATAAATAAGATACATTTTTAGTTTTTTGAAGAAACACCATAGTGTTTTCCGCAGGGGCTGCACCAATTTGTATTCCCACCAACAGAGCACAAGGGTGCCTCAGAAAATTAAAAACAGAATTACCTTATGATCCATTAATCCCACTAATGGGTATTTAGCCAAGGACAACAAAAACACTAATTAAAAAAGATATATGCACCCCTATGTTTATTGAAGCATTATTTAGCCATATCTTGGCTAAATAAGCAACCCAAGTGTCCATGCATAAATGACTGATGATTGGATATGGATGAATGGACAAAGATCTATCTGTCTGTCTATCTACTGGAAAACTCAGTCACAAAAGTAAAATCTTGCCATTTGTATCAACATGGATGGACCTAGAGGGTATTATGATTGGCAAAATAAAGTAAGTCAGAAAATACCATTTAATTTCACACATGTATAGAATTTAGGAAACAGAACACTTCAACAAAGAAAAAAAGAGACAAAAAAGAACAAACTTTTAAATACAGAGAACAAACTGGCAGTTACCAGAAGTGGGATGGGTGTGGGATGAATGAAATAGGGGAAGGGGATTAAGAAAACCCTCATTATGATGACCACTGGGTGATGTACAGAATTGTTGAATCACCATACTGTACACCTGAAACTAATATAACACTATATGTTAATTAGTTCAATTCTAAATAAGTAAGTTAATAAATAAATAAGGAGAGCTGAAAACTCAAGCAAGTGTTTCTTTAGGACAAATATAATATGGTAAGCAAATCTTAAAAAAAAAAAAGAAAGTAAGATATAAAGGTCCAAGTTTAGGCCTAGGAAAGTGAGGCTGAGAGAAATGTACTTATTAGCCTAATGTCACAGAGTTAGACATGGACAGAGCCAAGATATTAAAACTGTACTGTTTGATTCCAGAATGAGCACCTGTCTCTCTAAATCACGAGTGCATTTTGGCAGCTATGGGGAAACACCCACTACTGGTAGGACAGCTCTCCATTCTTCCCCTGGGCTCAAAGATGACAATGACAAATAATAAAAAGAAAAAAAAATCTTGACTTTGGCTTGAGTTACATATATATGTATTTATAGGTTAAAAAAAGAAAAAGCTACAGGAAGGTACTAATAACAGATTATAAAATCACAAACTTTCCAAGTCATGAAAAGACAAAGGAAACTTAAATGTGTATAACTAAGTGAAAGAAGCCAGTCTGAAAAAGCTACATGCTGTATGATTCCAACTATACAACATTCTAGAAAAGACCAAAACTATGGAGACAGTGAAAAGATCCGTGGTGGGTGGCTCAGTTGGTTAAACCTCTGACTCTGGGTTTTGGCTCAGGTCATGATCAACTTCTGCATCAGGCTCTGCTCAGCACAGAGTTTATTTGGGTTTCTCTCTCCCTCCCCTCAGCCTCTTCCCCTCCTTTACAATAAATAAACAAATCTTTAAAAAAAAATCCTGTGGTTTGCAGGGGTTGAGGAGCAGGGGTTAAGGGACAAATAGGTGGACAGAGGATTTTTAGGGCAGTAAAAACACTGTCTATATGATACTACAGTGGTGGAGACACAACAGTATGTGTTCACCCAAACCCAGCATGTGCACCACCAGTGAACAAGCCCTCATATAAACTATGGACTTTGGGTGATTTCCAATTCGCCAGTGTAGGTTCATTAACTGTAAGTTGCTGTATGGAGGAGGAGGTTGATTATGAAGGAAACTATGCATGGGGGCGGGCAGGGGACTTACAGGAAAACTCTGTACCTTCCTCTCAATTTTGTTGTGGATCTAACACTGCTCCTAAAAACTCAAGTTTTTAAAAATTGGGGAAAAAAGACCAACCTCGGGTGCCTGGGTAGCTCAGCTGGTAAAGCATCTATCTGCTTCTGGCTTAGGTCATGATCCTGGCATCCCGGGATCAAATACCCCATCGGCTCCCTACTCAGCGGGGAGTCTGCTTCTCCCTCTGACCCTTCCCTTTCTCATTCTCTCTTTCACACCCTCAAATAAAAAAAAAAAAAAAGAAAGAAAGAAAGAAAGAAAAAAAAGAAAGACAAACCTCCCCCTGAGTGGAAGAAGTATATATGGGAAGTTTACCATATTGTCCATGTCAATGTACTTTGCTTTGCTTGAGTTACGGTCATTGGTTTGAACAACTTGCAATAATAATACAGAAACTGAATAGTCATCTGCCTTCTTCTCTCAATTAGCTATAACTTTTGGGAGTTAAATTTTCCCCATGTGATAATGATGGGGAACGGTTACATTATGTCTTAGGCACCTTTTGGTCTTAGAAGTAAATGATAGTACTTTTCTCTCTTCTTTGATTGTTTCATTTCTTCAATTCCACATGTGAGTGAGATCATATGGTATTTGTCTTTCTCTGACTTATTTCACTGAGCATTACACCCTCTGTGAGAACAAACTGTGATCCCTTCACAAGAACAAATGGTGGCTGCCAGAGGGGAGGTGTTTGGGGAGATGGGTGAAACAGGCGAAGGGGATTAAGGGTACACTTAAGAGGTGAGGGGTAAACTTGGTGTGATGAACACTGAGTAATGTACAGAATGGGGGAATCATTATACTGTCACCTGAAATTAATATAACACTGCAGGGGAGCCTGGGTGGTATAGTCAGTTAGGCATCTGACTTTTGGTTTCGTCTTGGGTTGTGATCTCCGGGTTGGGGGACTGAGCCCTGAGTCAGGCTCAGTGCTCAGCTAGGAGTCTGCCTAAGACTCTCTCTTCCTCTGCCCCTTCCCCTGCTCTCTCTCTAAAGTAAATAAATAAATCTTTAAAGAAAAAGTATATATATAACACTTTATGTTAATTATACTCAAATTTTAAAAATTTAAATATAAAGAATTTAAATTAAATTAAATTTATTTTAAATTTAATTAAGTTTAATTAAATTTAAAGAACTTAAATTTAAATTTTAAAAATATGAAAAAAGTAAACGATTCTAGATGCTGGTTAAAAGCAACTCATGAAAGATTCTGAACGCCAAGTGAAGGTATCTGTATGTTATCTTGCATATCATGGAGGAAGCACTGAAGGGTTTTAAGCTGGAGGCTGATATAATAGTGGTAGTATTTTTGGAAGATTAATCTCATAACAGGATGCAGGATGAATTGTGAATTGTACTAAGAAAAGCTTAGTGGTATGAAGTTCAGATAAGAGGTTAATGCAGTAAACCCAGGCCTGAGCAGATAAGGAGATGAACTAGAGCCCTGTCCTGGAGTCTTTCTGTAGGACTGTATTATTAGCTGGTCAGGGTCAAACCCCTGTTCTACTTGACAGACCTTCAAATGTCAGGGAACAATATGCTTCTACTTGGTCCCTACTTGTCCAGATTAAACTTCCTCGTGTGTCAGCTGATCCTCAAATGCGCATTACTTAATGGGTAGAGGTATTTCAATGTCAAGCAGACATCTTACCGCTTACTGGTTGTGTTATATAACCTTTCTAATTCACACTTTGTTTCTTACAATGTAAAAATAATAACACCCAACCCTCAGGGATTTTGAAAAGATTAAATACAAATTCTTTTTGTTCATGATTTGCAGTTTAATTAATCTTTAATAAATAGCATTGAATTCTTATCTTCACACCACCCTATTTGTCTTCTCTGGAAAGAGTCCAGGCTGTGAGTGCTTTTCTTAGTTTATGATTCAGAATTAACAGTGGTAATCATAAGGGTTAACTAGCTTTGTGCCAGGCTCCATTTTCAGCACCTGGGCTATGCTATTAAGCCTCATTAAAACTCTTTTAGCCATGTACTGTTGTTTACTCCACTCTGCTGTTGAAGAAACGAGGCACAAATAGACTGAGTAACTTCCCCAAAGTCACACCACTAGAAGACAGTCACAGAGCCAGAATTTAACAGGCAATCAGTCTAGTTCCACCATACAAGGTTCCCTCTCTGGGAGTGTTCCTTTAAAGCTTTTCGTTAGGTCACTTCCTTAGATTGTACTTTATCCGAATTGCACCACAGATGGGTGCATTCTGTCATCAAACTAAGTAGCTTCTTCCATGTATACAAACTGCTAAAAACTTCTTCCTATTTGGTTTATTTTTAGAATGTGTATAATATTGTACTTATCATCTCAAATATCACCTAGTTTTGGCTCATTATTGAAACCTACTGATGTTGCGTTGATTTCGGATTCCAAATTATAAACCTATTCCATTTTTTTCCTGAGATTGTTTTCTAGGTTTCTGCTGAGCCATTAGTCACTGTGTTACAAAGCATAAGAACCAAGTACAGAACAGAACACAACTAATGACCTGGTTCCTAGACAAACACCGCTACACAGTCAGTATTCTCTGGGTATAGCTGTGTAACTGGCTATGAACTCATTTAAATAAATCTTAAATTTCACAATAGTTAATTTTCACTGAAAGTACAGTGGTTTCTCCTGTGAAACTTCCCAAATTGCCAATTTAAAATACACTACAATGCGAGTTTTATTCCTGCCACGGTACCAGTTGCACTACCTTTTCTTAATTCATTTAACTTAAGTGAGATTCTGTCTCCTCACTTGAAAAATGTAGACAGTAAGTCCTGCTATACGTATTTTGATTTTTTAAAAGAGTCAAATTAGAAAACATTTAATGGTATTTACTTGATATTTCAATCCCATAACTATATTTTATTTTTTTCCATAATTGTATTTTAATGAGGAAAATGTAGTCACATTTACATAGAACCCTAACTTCTAAAAAGTCCTTTGGTGTATTTTTTTCCCCATTTAGTCTTCACCACAACCCATTTGCTGGGGGAAAAGAAATACTATCTTTACAGATAAAGAAACATTGAAAAGAGGTTAATTTCCCAAATCTACATAACTTGAAAAGGGCACAAGAACTTGAGCTCAAGTCTGTTTAACTCAAGTACATATTATTGTTATTAAAACCAGTGAAGCCCTGAATGAAATTACAAGTTCAATAGGCTCCACACCTGCGTAAGCCTAGAGAAGGAGAGAGAAAATAGCCTTCTTCTAAAAGGAAACACGACTCCTCAAAAGGGTAGAGTCCTGGGATTTGCGTTGTCTTTTAAGAGGCCCTGTGTGGTAATTTCCCTTCTCCTGCTGCCCCCGGTCTCTGTGGGGACCAGGAGGTGGATGCCCACGGTGGCCAATGGCCAAGTAAGTGTGGTTCCGACTGGAGTACAACTTGAGAATGATGTGAAAGGAAACTAGGGAGGCAGCTTCCCTCAACTGAAACCACTGTCTCTAGTGGTCATGCTCTCAGAACTGGAATTCACTCATTAAACAGCTCCACAAAGTTACTCTAAAGACTGAGCACCTTCCAAGCTATGGCCTATTCCAGAGTAATGTGCAGACAGTATTAAGACTCTGACAAGAGGCAGAAGCAGAGACCAGGTCATTCAACTCCATTCTGCCCAGCATGCCACTTCCCAACTCCGGAAAGGCCTTCTACTCCGCTCTCACAAACAGTGAAGAGCTGTGGTCCAGTGACATGCCTAGCCCTGCCCAACACCAAGGCATCTGCACTCAGCATCATGAAGCCACTGGGCTTGATTCCTTTGTATTTCTGGGACAAACACCCAATTAGAGAACAACCCTAGGAGATCCACCCTCCCATGACACTTCATACCAAAATGTCATCACTGAGCACATGTGTGGTGATGAAAGAAAATTGGCAGTCTGTTTTCCCTCTCTCCTAAGTGATACGCAATGGTCATGTAGAGGTCAAGAGCATGCTTCCAAGACCCAATTCTCTATTTTTCAACCTCATCTCATATATTTATGTCAATCAAAAGAAAATTCTTAATGCTGCTTCTTTTGGGTAAGTGCACAAGGCTCATTTTCTCATCAACTTACTTGAAAACCTAATTATACTGAACCAGATGTTGTGTTTTACACCAATGGATGTGGCAAGCGGTTGGTTTTGGACAACGACACAAATGTCAATTCAAACTGCTTAGACTCTACCCTGGGAGCTGGAGTCTGGTGCAATCACAGTCATTGCCTCATCCCTTATTTTTAGCTTATTAAGTAAAAAAGGTGACCATCAATGAATGTATTATATAATAGAGTGAATCTACAAGCAAGATAGATCTCAGAAAAGTCATTCATATCCAAAAAAACATTGAGAAAGAACAAAGCTTTACTAAATTCTGAAATTAATTCTTACGTTCAGTTTGGCTTCTTGCTCATTCCTAGGAATTAAAGTGAGAAAAAAGGAATTTTTATAAAACCTAAATTCTCTGTAATTCTAAAGCTATTCTAACTGTCCTCAACCTGTATGTTTGAGTCAATGAGGATAATACCTTCATTTATGTGGCCATTGAAAACTAGGTTCAGGGAGGAGTCAAGATGGCGGAGAAGTAGCAAGCTGAGACTGCTTCAGCTAGCCGGAGATCAGCTA